>NW_015386913.1:86256-106476 GCF_001527695.2 Protobothrops mucrosquamatus | reverse complement strand
AATTTTCTGAGATTGTGGATTTGGGGTTTTCATGAGCTGTAAGCCATAATCATCACAGTTATGACACATCACGGCTTGAACTATCTTGCTTTGCATGTAATGAGTCTATCTCATATATTAGGTTCACCTTTTAAGTTGCATTACTGAAATAAATGAACTTTTGCACGATATTCTAATTTTTCGAGTTTCACCTGTACTGCATTCTTCATAGCCTATTATTAACTACTTCAGATCTCTGTGTTAGCTTTTACACTGCTGATTGGAATGAATGAATGTTAAGTGATTAGCCTCCTTTGTTTTTCAATAAAGTACATTGCTTCATTATTCATTATAATTTCATTCTTGGACTTCTGAACACTTCTGTTTGTTCCTGGCCTCCAGGGCACCCCTATTCATTAAACATCTTCACCAAAATCTAAGGATTCCTTAACATGTTGATATCTAAAGGTGGCCAAATTACATAGTATTAAAAAGGAGGGCAGGTATTTGAGAAAAAAAAATCATTTCTTGCAGCAATGCTTAAAGAAGGAGGAGCATATAGAAGAAATAATCCATGTAATAAGTGTTTATGGACTTGAAAAACATATTTCTGCTCTGAGCAGACAGGATTTCAATTGCAAAGCATTTAAGCTACTGATGCATTTGTCCCCATGTTGAAAAAAAAAAGCCACTGCTTTGTAGGATGCTGTAAAAACAGCATCATCCAAGAAGTGGAAAAGAAACTTTCATCTATTTGTTAAAGTAAACTAGGATAAATGTGAGGAGTGGCTAATGTTTAAATTTGACAGCTTCTTTCTTTTCAGGATAATAAAGGAAGGAATTGCCCTTGGTGGACACAAGCTTGGCACAGGTTTCCAGAGCATTAGGCTATTTGGCATATTGTCTTAGCTTAGAGAGGCATAACTGTGTTTTAAAAAAAATAGCAGTTGTTATGTGAGGACAAGAATCTAGGAAATGCAAAAATGACATCTAATTTATTGTCTTCCAATTGCATTTCTTACATTACCCATGATGGGCCTTTTTGAGATTGCTCTTACTCCAATCATTCCTCTTTACTGCCATGCTGTTAACAGCAATTTATGAGTTGGGAATCATTTGACTCTTATCTAATTCATTATACAATATCCCTTAAGTGACACACAAAACTGGCACCTCATTTGTCAGCTTCAAGGTTCATTTTCCACATAATCCAGTGGACCAATTGCAATATATCATTTGATATAGAGAGAGTGCCAAATTCAGATCTTCAGTGTTACTGAAATAGATGTAGTAAAAAAAGAAATTGGGTGTTGTTTGTTTTGGTTTATGGGACAAAGGCATCCTTAGGGCAGCTCATGAGACTGATTAATAAAACAAATCAGACTAACCCTAAAGTTAAAGTGAAGGGCTCTATCTTAGCACCACTTTTTTCCTCATTCTCTTGAGTTTAGTCAACTTCTCAGGGCCATCACAGCTTGGGGATTCTACTGAAACACACACACACAAACACACAATCCTTTTTAATTGATTAAATGGCATGGCTCAAACTGGCTCAAAAATTAGGCCCCATGGTCCTGGGACCATCACACCATCCCTAAAACTTTGGGATTAAAGTAAGCAGGAAGTAACTAGCACACAGGATGGACATATGCTGCTCCTTTGATGTGATACATTTTGTCACTGTTGCTATCGTATGCCAGACATTTTTTTGTAGAAAGTAGCAATCATACGCCAAGCAAAGTGATAGACAGCTCACTCACCCAGCTTGCCCTTAATCTCTTAGGACTGGTTGCAGTGTCTTGCGGTCATGTGATTGTGATTTGTGACTTTTCTACCATTTTCCAGCAGAAAGTGGCAAAAAAACCTCACCCACTGGATATTATTCTGGATTCGCTTAATGACATGGTTTGCTTAATGACTTGTGAGTCACTTAATGGCTATCATTAAAAACAGTCATAAAATCGAGTCAGCTTACATGGTGACCCACTTAACAACCATTATCACTTATGATCAAAATTCTGATCTCTGTTGTGGTCGCAAGCCAAGGACAGCCTGTATTTAGAAGATTAAAAAATATCAATATCTCAGTCCTTCTAGGAATTCTGAAAAGATAGCTGAAGGACTGCCTTGAGCTATAGTAACAATAATTTTGCAAGGTATCACTACCAGGCAAAAATGGAGAATAATAAAGATATCTATTATTACTAAAATGTGCATAGAAATGTACATTATAACCCGGGTAATAAAGGTAAGTGTAGAACAATAGTTTCTTTGCCTCTTGGGAAGGTCATAAATCCAATCCCTGGCAGCCTGAATTGATAGGCATAAGAAAGACCGGTGTTGGCTGGTCAGCAGAGACAAGGCTGGGTTAGATGGACAAAGAGCTTGATATGGTATAAAACAGTTTCTTATGGATCTAAAGTGGTATTAATGAGGCCATAAGGAGATTCCTTTGTCCTTCTACAAGGGCAATTTCTGGCCCAGTGGTGGGTAGACTGGAAACTGCAGCAGGAATAATTGAACGCTGGAAGTCCTCCAGCTGATCTAGTACAAGGCAGTACTAACTAATGGGGTGCATAGGAGTGGCTTCTTAGGGACACTCGGATAGCCATACAGCAGGAGCAGAAGATTATTATATTATCTGCTCTGACCTTTGCGAGTTACTGCAAGGCGCAGCAGCCATTTTACGCTTAGCTTTCTTTCTATCACTAGCAGCGAAAACTTGCACTGATACTTTCACAAATTAAGGGTTGAAGATGGTGCAGTAAGAATTTTTCCCATTATCAGAAACAAGATGGAGCAGCTAATGCAACTCAGCATTCTGCGGTTTTAAACAGATTTCTCTTCCAAAGAGACAAAGTGGCATAAAATACAGTAGTTGCAGACTAAATTCTTGCAAATTGTGTCCTGTTACATTTTCATTCCTATATGAGTGGGGGGGAAACTGCCCCTACATTAGATTTGGATTCTCTAAATAAAGGGGATAATATTGATTAAATTGCTATTTAACCAAGATTATTCCCTTTATTTAGAGAATAAATAAAATAGGTTTTAGTTTCCCAGCGCAATTGTAGCAGTGAAGCAATTCCTTAATTTATATTTAGGATTTTTTAAATAAAAAATATAAATGGAATCATTTTACCAATTGTGAGAATTTTTATTTAGCTGAATAACAAATACCCTACGAACAGCCTACAATGGCTTTCAAAGATAAATAATCAGATGTCTTAGTTTAGAGCTAAACATTACATTTACATTTAATGCATAACTTGCAGCATTTTATCATTTTAAAAGTATAATTAAAGATAAGAGAGATATAGGTTTTCTGTACTATTACAGAATGATGAGAACTGATTCACATTCCTGGGAGTGTTAGTGAAAAACACTAAAGCTGATAATGTCAAATTGGATTATTTTCCCCCCATCACCCAAATAAATCTGATGAATTTGGTCCCTATTCCTATTTGATGCCGTGATGGTTCATCTTTGCTGTGCATGGAACAACTTCTTGGTCCACAATCACATGCCCTGCAGGAGAACTAGCCATCAACTGCCTGTTACCACAGATAGATAAAGAGGCTGAATATTTTCTATGTTGGTTGTTCTCCATTTCTTCCAGTCCTGGAAGGATGGAATTAAATGTGGAAGATAAACTAACATGCCATGCACTGAGCATAATGTGCAGCTTGATTCTTGATCTGCAGCGTGACTGGAGATGCAGTTTAACTTTTATAGCTTACGTAGCATTATCATAAATAAAACTGCACAGTATAACTACAGTTGTGCATATTAAATTAGAGGAGGGAATGCAGAGAAGGCCTGAAGGAGCAACTCTGAGAATGATCTAGAGGTTCATTTTACAATATGGTTTTTGTGTAGAAAACAGAGCATTCAACAGAGCTTTGAATGACAGAGTCATTTTAGGCACTCTGCAAGATGGACCTGTACACTAAAATGACAGAGTGCTGAGATGTGCGTGATAAGTAGATTGTCCAGTCATCTGTAAAAACTGTTCAGGAAATGCAGCACAATACCAATTGATCTCTTCCTTACCTGCAGAAGCCATGGTTGTCATACGCCACATTACTATCACCATCAGACTCCGCCTGGGTTTTAATATTTTTGTTGTTGTTATTGTTATTCCTGCCTTTCAAACCAAAGTAAGCTGCTTGCATGTTTTCTAGCTCTTCACTTCTGAGCTGGTACCAGAACTGCACATCCCTGTGAAAAGAGGCACTGTTTCCATCCATAGCAGATCACAGCAGATGTGTACTGTGCAAATGTGACTAATGTCAAACATCTGAAATAGCAGAACACATCAAGTCTCTGTCAGGACTGTCTTCCTGCTACACCAGCCATGCTTTGCCAGATGCTAGTCAGCTATAAGCAATGGGGGGGAGGGACCTGCAGGGAGGTAAAGGGGAGGTTTGGATGAAGAAAATTGAAAATACTTTTCATGCCATTCCGTGGGAGCCCCTGGCTGTTCCAAGGTCATGGAATGGAATATGAGATCATCCTGCTCGCCAAGACAGGGGCTGTTATTATTTGTTTGTGTAATTGGATAGTTTAAGATAACCAAAGGAAAGGTGGGGAGAAGGGAAGAGTTAACCAGATGCTTTGGGATTGAAACTTCAGATCCGGCTTTGCTACTCTGTAACCACTTGGCTTTAGTAAAGTGTACTTTCTTTAACAATGGATTCGAGAGTCTTTCTTTTCTAACTGACCAGGTTGGGATGGCTGACTGCCTCTGCAATTCACATTCCTGTCATGAACCCCTCCCCCATTTATTCTCTCTCTTTTATATGATGCTGACCTTGTGCAATATAACTTAAATAATCTAAGACAGGCACGATGACAATACTGCCCTTTTCTCCAATTTAGTGGAAGGGTCCCTTTTCATCTTTATTGCAAATGCAAGGTTGTGCCCATTGCCCCTGATTCCAACTTCTATACAATCATCTGAAATTCTGAATAATGGAAGTATGCGTGAGTTGTATATATGTGGATTCTCTCCACATAGGAAAGAACCCTGAAAAGTCAAATTCCCTAATTGTACAGAGAAGATATCAAGATGGCATTCAGCTGGACTGTTTGGGTGGAAGAGTTTTGGGTTTGAAATATATATGCAGTATGAATGTTGAAGGAACATGCCATTGAATTCAAAGCAAAGGTGAGAGTGAATCAGGAAGATTGGAGAGAAAGTTGGGCAGAACAAAACCAAATGAAAATGACCCCTGGGTATGGTAGAAAAAAATGGAAATATTAAATAGAGAACAGGAGCTAGTTGGCCAGCTGGCACCAGTGCAAATTTGACCTTCAATTGGAGCAATAACAGTAATGAGGGAATGTTGATGGAGATGGTGACTATTAAAGGACAATGGCAATGAAATAGTATGGTGGCTTTATTCTGTTGTGGAAGTTGAACTGAAGAACTGGGATTTGTGTATGAATGTGAAGTGTGAGACTGATTGGGTTTAGGGAAATAATGGATTCAAGAGGCATGCATATGTACTTAAATTAACAATTAAATAACCCTTCATTTCTCTTGACATATTATCGTGGGGCCCCATGGCTAAAAGTCTGTGTCTTCTGGGCAATTATGCCTTGCCAGAAATCTGAGAAGGGTCTGTGAGTTGACTGAGCAACTCACAGAACCTTAAAATTGACTCGTAAAAGCTTCCCCCCTGCAAGCAATAGAACAAAAAGTTATTGTGAACTTGGTCTCTCAAATTAAACTGGCCAGAACTCTTCTGGGACAGTTTAGTCTTGAATCAGATTAACAAAATTTGGAAAAATTGTACTTCTGCCAAGAGGTCAGTAAATACAGGTGATGATAGGGCCTTATCATAGTTGGAGAACATGTATGTATGCAGGGCTTTTTTTCTCATAGAACGCCAGGACGGAGTTCCGGCACCTTTTTTGGATGGAACCTTGTAGGGTAGGAAAGGCAGGTTGTATGCCATGTGTGAGTTCCGGCACCTTTTTTTTTTTTAGAAAAAAAACCACTGTATGTATGTATGCATGTGTATGTGTGTATAATGTAATGTATTGGGTACATCTAGGGTTGCCCAACTCCAGAACAATTATGGGTGGCTGACAAATTAAAAAAGGGAGAAATGTCTCAGTATCAAGACAAAGTGAGATCAATTAACTAGTGGAACAGTTCTATTCTATTCTATTCTATTCTATTCTATTCTATTCTATTCTATTCTATTCTATTCTATTCTATTCTATTTAAAAATTGCAGATCCTGTCATATGGAACCTGCAAACTGATGAGAACCTTCCTGTTTATATTTGCAGCCAGGAGAAGAAAATGAGCATTTACTAATAGAGAAAGAGAAAAACAGTACAGCAACAGCTCTATCTTACGGCTGATACTTCAATTAACAGCCTAAAGCCAGAAATATGACTCACCTTTGAGCCCGTCTTCTTTCACTTTTCTTAATACACTTGATAAGACAACAGGTTAAAAAAGCCATTGACATCAGGAGAATAATGGCACAGCTCACAATGGAAGAAATCACAGCAACTTTAAATCCAAAGGTTTCATATTTGGATATGGCTGGAATAAAACAAACACAGTTAGAGGCTGACATCTGCACCTTGCTGTACATTCACACCCCTGCCATTAAATGCACCAACAGTAGGAGTGTTCTATCTGGAACCATCTCAAAGCAAACTATTTAAAAGCCTCTTATTTATAAGAGAGCAATGAAATCCTCACGAGGAACTTGGCACAGCAATTACTCCAACACAACTCAGCCATAAACAAAAGGGGGAGTAGTAACTTCAAACCATCGCTTCAGGCTTTCCCTGGGATAAGAGGATCTTGTAACTATGATTGTTGCCCTTGTCACCATTATGTAAACTATTGCAGTGTGTGTTGTATGGGGGCCGCCTTTAAAGATCATCTGGAAACTTCAGTTGGTACCAAATGTTGTGGCCTGGATGCTCGCCAGCAGTCATTACTGTATTTAGTTTGGCCTGCAATTTAAAATGTTGGGGTTTTTTTACCTACAAAGCTTTGGTGCTCTGCATACTGAAATTAGGCTTAACATTGTGTTTGTGTCAAAAGAAGCAGCTCATTTCCCATTTAAAGGAGGTCAAGGAGGCTGATCCTAAAAGGCACTGTTTCTCAGTAGCAGTACTAAAATTTCATGTTAGACCAGCTCCAAGTCTGGCTGCTTTCTGGAAAAAACTGAAGCTCTTCTAGAGAGATTTTGGGTGCTGCCGCCTAGGAAATTGGCATTTATTATTTTTTTTGTGTGATCACTGTTGTGTTTTTGTTATTTTGCACTGTATATTTATTGTATTTGTAAGCCACTGGTAGGATAGAAATCAAAGGCATACATACAGTGTGGTTGGAACGCACAATCGGTGTTATAGGCCTAAGGCCTATATGGTATGGCTGAGCCCTATTATTAAGGCCCATGTAGCAGTAGAGAGAGCCCATTGCTAATATCTCGAATCACTTAGTCATCTGATTTTTCTCCATACTTTGTTGCTAATTCGCATTCACTGCTAAGTGAGTATTGGAAGGAGGGAGGAATCTCAGATACTTTGCTTTCTCTTCAGAGGATTGCTTCAGAAGATGGTCCTGAAACTCCAGCTAGTATAGACCATAGCTTTGGTGGGAGCAAAGCAGTCAGAACATCCAACATTTCTAGTGTGCCAGTTGTATGACTACCAGTGAGGTCCTGAACTCAATCTCAAATGCTGGTTTTAATATTTAAAGCCTTAAAACTGATTGAGATCAAGTTCACCTTCATTCCCGTTGATCTGCTTCCATTTTCAGGAATGGAAATCCTTCTTATCTTCTTTTCGTTGACAGCAGTTATGCCAATTAATGCAAGAAGGACCACACACTGCCCTACGGAATGCACTGCCCTGGTGGCTGATTCATTCCCAGCTTTTCTGTAAAAGCTCTAAACTCCCATTTATTTTTCTCAAGACTTTTCCTAAATGGAATTCTATTGTTCTGTTCTGGTTTCAACTCCACACAAGTTCAATTTTAAGACTGTGGCAGAATGTTTGTGGGCTTTATTAATATTTTTTATTACATTCTTTATAGCATTTTGATTTTATTACTATAAGCTGCCTTGAGAAGGCTCTTGTCCTGTAGGATAGCCTGGAAACACTCTGAACATATTTAATATTTTTTTTATTTTTAACATCTTTTTCTCTTTAGAATAGTCAAATGAAGTGAAAACCACAGGTAAAAAGGCAGAAGAAAATTTCAGTATAGCTGAATTAAAATCACAAAAAGAAGAAGTTATTGTAATGCTCTTGATTAATTGGGTTAACTGGGTTAACTGGGTTATGTTGAAGGAAAAGCAGAAAAGTGGAAAAGCAGAAAAGCAGAAAAAGCTGTGGTAGCATTCGGAAGACTAACACACTTATTAAGACATCGACTTTCATGGAGTTAGGTGCAGCCCACTGACTGAATGCCCTATAATCCACCAAAGTCAACGTAGTAGCAGTTTTTGAATTGTTGTGTGATTTTTGTGGTTTTTATGATGCTGACACCCATTTTCCAGGAAACTTACAGGAACACAGGCTTACAGACATTTTAGAAAAGCTGCGGTCTGACTTACTTTGCTAGCGTGAAACTATAACCACTTTTCTTTTTTGCAATTATAAACAATAGCATAACTGTATTTCTTTTTAAAAAAAACAAAAAAACCTCTACCTCTCTTCATCAACACATTTAGAATTTAAAACTGAACATTTACCTAAGCTGGAATGTTTTGAGCAAATATACTGTATGTGTCTCAGATAGCAAGATGTACGGCATTAATTAATTAATTAAGTATCAAGCAAGACTTACAGAACCAGAAATGAATCAAATGAAAGGGTAACATTATTTTTAATTAAATATAATCTTTAAAAAACCTGTGGAATTTCTATTCAGCATCAGGTCTTTCTTTGATAATAGTCAGTGATCTCTGAAAATGAATAGAACTGCAAAGTCTGAAATCTGCTCTTCTACCCTGCAGCCATTATCATTAGTTTTTACAGTGGTATAGATCACCTGCATGTCAGAGAAAGTCTGAAGATTATACAAATCATTTAGCAAGGAGAGGGGAGTGGGGAAAAAACACTTACGTATACATGAAGGAGTATCAGCTGTCCACTGTGTAGCATTTTCTTTCCAAATGCATGTGACAACTCCATGACCAATCAGTTGATGCTCGTCAGAACAACGAAATGTAATTACAGAGCCAAGAGTGGTACCATTTCCGTAGATTATCTGTGATGAGCCAAGATGAGGGGGAAATATCTGGCTGCACTGGCCTATTCAAAAGGGAAGAATAAAAGCAGTTGTTTTATTTTTATCACCATGCATTTTTGGCAGAAACATATTTAGCATGAATGGACCTGAATATTATCATGAGATTAAAAACAACTGAGATAAAATGAGTTAGTATCTGGTATAGAACTGTGAGAAAGAGTTATGCTAGGAACTTAAACAGACTTAATGATAAATTGTGTGTCGAAAGTACTCTAAATTTGAGACATCCTTAAAGATGAAACAAAAAAAATATCCAGAATTGCAAAAAGCAAAAGAAGGCAAAATGGCTGTTTGCTGATAGTGAAAATAGTTGGGAGAATGGTGGAAAATAAAAAGGCAGCACAGATAGAAGAAAATCTGCCCAACAAAATGCTGAGATTTAGAGATAAGCAAGAAGAAACAAGAAATCACTTATTGTATGTCTAAATAAGTAAAAAATTGGAGGATAACAATTAGATGGGAGGTATAAGAAGATTTATTTTAAAAAAATCACAGGAAACAAGATGAGTATAATAAAAGGCATCAAACCCATACTGATGAAAGAAAATATAATCAGAATGAGATGGTGAGAACTGCATAAAACAACAACAATCCAAATCAATTACAGGTATTCCTTGACTTATGACCACAATTGACTCCAAAATTTCCATTGCCAAGCAAGACAGCTGTTAAGTGCATTTTGCCCCATTTTACAACCATTGCCACAGTTGTTAAGTGAATCACTGCAGTTGTTAAGTTAGCAACACAGTTGTTAAGTGAGTATGGTTTCCAGATGGACTTTGTTTGTTAGAAGATAGCAAAAGGTGATCACATGATCTTGGGACACTGCAACCATACGGGCCAGTTGCCAAGTGTCCAATTTTGATCAAAACCATGGGGATCCTGCAACAGTCATAAGTGGGAAAAATGGTTATAAGTCACTTTTTTTCCGTGCGGTTGTAAACTTTGAACGGTCGTTAAGCAAATGGTTGTAACTTGAAGACTACCTGTATATACATAAAATGTTTGAGCACAGAAAGCTGTAGGAGTTGGTGAAATAGCAGCAGAACCTCTAAGTCTTCCGAAATAATGCAATTAAAGTGTTTTGTGCACAGATATGAAAAACAAAACAGTAGCCAACAGACTAGAAAATATCAATTTATATTATGATTTACCAAAAAAGGTAACATTGGTAAAGAATGTTAAGACTATTGAACAATTGTGTTTATCTCACATTCTTGCAAGAGAATGCTCAAGATTTTGCAATTCAACTTTCAACCATATACAGAATGAGAATTTCCCGGTTGAATTCAGAAGTAGAGACACCTTGGATAATTTTCCTAACATATTGACTGGCAACTGGCCAGACTTTGTTGAAATATGGGTTGCCATATAAATGTTTTAAATAACTAAATAAGATGAAGAGTGGAAAAGAAGGGGAATTCTCAAAATACCTTTATTTTAAAACTTAAAACCATAAAACCAAAATAAAACCCAGTATCTCAATCATCCCCCACTCCAGAAATCCTCACTCTATCCCAGTACCTCGGTAAAAAGCAAAGTCTTGATGGTCTTTTGAAAGCTGTAAGAATGGGGCCTACTGAAGCAAGCTTATAGTATAGGCAGAACATATTGTGAGAAAAGCTGAATTTGCAGAAATAGAAATAATGTTTCTGGAAAAAAGCACCAATAATTTCAGATATGTTAATTACCGTATACACTATATTGGTTAGAAGAGAGGAAAAAGTAAGCCATTGCCTATCAAAGGTGAAAGACTAGTGGTCTGCTGCTCATTAAAAGGGTGAAATGTAGTATGAAATTGCAGGAAGAAAGGGTTGTTTCCTGGGGGGGGGGGGGAGCAAAGAAAAAGTGGAAATGGAATGTCGGTAGGCAGGAAGAGGATGAGGGCAAACCCTCTCTAGCAATTCACAGAGAATATCTAATAGTTATTCAGATAGTTCCTTTAGTCTGGCAAGTTTCTAGGCAAACAACAATAAAGAACTATAAGTAACTCCACGTGTCATTCTTGGTTCTTAGAGCTACATTATAGAGCTGAAGTAAAGATTATTTGGCTAATATATAAGGATTACTTTACAGGCTTAAAATATGCTATATAAATGCTAGAATCATATAAACGAAAGATGGCTGTAGAAAACCCATTTCACTGATAGATGGAGATGTAACAAGAGTTCCATTATGCCTGGCTTATTTTGAGGCTTAAAGAAGTCATCATATTCTTCTTTTTATTTTAATTTGAAAATAATGCTTATCAATAAAATTGATGAGAGTTGAGAGAATGCACTCCACCATCCTGGACTTTAGGACAGGGCATCTAAAATCAAGATACAATTAAAAATGTCCTCCCGTGACCTGTTTCCTACCAGAAAAGTTATTCAACCCCAGTATGAAAAAAGACCGCAGAGACATGACTTGCTCTGTGCTCCCAACAATGACTGCACTGTTGGCAAAAGTGGCAGCAATTACTTTAATTGGAGGTCTGCAGGATGTTGTCCACCAAATTATTGTCTCTCCCATAACAGAAAAGGGCAGTTTGTACGACTGTACTATAAACAACACGATCAACTAATTTCTGGAAGACAAACTTGCATACTTTGATGCCTTCAGGTTCTATAATCAATGAAGATCACAGCATACAATAATTAGAGGAAAATATTAAAGAGTGCACATAAATGTTTGTTTTTCCAAATTTGCTTATATGTTTCCTTCTTCAGCTGTAGATGAGTTTCTTCTTGGGTAAAGACTATTAGCCAGAGATATGATAATAATCAAGAGTACCAGCAACGGGACTGCACAAAGCAAAATAAAGAATAGCAGGGGGTAGGAGAGAAAGAAAGGGTAGACAGAATTGTCACAGCCAGGCTGTTACAAATTGTTCAGGCAGATGAGCTGCAAAGTACCATGGCTATCAAAGACCAGAACTGCTACTAGATCACACCTGACTCCAACCTTCTCAAAGCTTCAGCTTTCTCAGCAGATTTCATCCATACATACTTGCCCTTGGTCTTTTGTCTTTCCACAGTATTCCCAACCTCATTTCCTGGAACTTCCCCATCCAAATGCTTAAAATACCCAGCTGAGCAGGACTCAGTTTCTGATGGAAAGTAATTGTCCTAGACTCATACCAGCAAAAAATAAAACCCTCAGATATGATCCATCTTATTATCTGCTCATTGGAGTTAAAAAAGAGCAGAATTCAGAAATAATGCTGAGAAGTTCTGCAAGAAAGTTTCTTTTAAACCTATAAAAACTCAGAATTATTTTTCTCAGTCAAAGAGAGAGACTGACCTCTCCCTGTATTGAGAACAATTTAACATATCAGGGGAAACCTGTTTCCCCTGATCTGCTAGACTGTGTTTCACTCTGAAGCCTGAAACACTGACCCTATCTAGCCCACAAGACCCAGTGAAGCAATCCATCTTTCAACTGGATTTGGTTCCCTACCTCTGCTTCCAAATCCTAGAACAGAGGGCTCCCAGGCGGGCTTCCTAAGGAGGAGATTCTTCCATCTCCATAAAACAATGTTCTATCTACTATCCCACCTAGGAGGAAGAAACGAAACAGACATTATAAAAGAAACAAGTTTCACTTTTTAAAAAGCCATTCATAGAGCTACAGTCTGAAGCAAGGAACAACTTGAATTAAATAAGCACATTTCCGCCACTATGATCTGTTTTTAATGTAGATAGAAACTTCTATTTCTCAAGAATTCCTTAAATGTGACCCACAGATATCCACATAAGGCTGGCTGAAGACACTTTCTGCCTGAGACGCAGGACCAAATGTCATCACTGCTCCTAATTCTATTACAAAAATTGAATGTCTTGATTTCTATCTCAGGACTAAAGACAGGCCAAGCATTTCCCCACACTCAAGGCAACATGCAAGCTTAAGGGTTGACATTCACAAAGCTACCTCAGGCTGGCATACATAGCTTTGCCTTCTAATGGGAGAGAAATTAATGTGAGACTCTCCCACCCCTCAAAACTGCCATCTGAGGGGCTGCAGTGTGAAACATTTCTTAGGATGGGAACTGGAAAGGTGTTTTGTTTTCACTTATTAAATACTGCACAAAAAATCTTGTACTTTGGAGATTTAGATTCAGTGTCATCTGTGTGTATGATAGTAATGGCAGGGCTTTGATCACATGATCATCTTGTCTTTCAGCCCCTGCAAAACAGCCCTGTTTCAAGCCACACTAAATTGTTATGAGATTACTGAAACTGAAAGGTACCCAGGGCGTGGGAACTAGTTTGGTAGGGGCAGAAAAAGAATATGTCAAAAATTCTCCCCATGCTGGTTTGTTTGCTTTTATTTGTATCCCACCTTTATTATTTTTACAAATAACTGAAGGTGATAATATATCCAATATACCTTCCTCCTCCTATTTTCTCCACAAAAACCCTGTGAGGTGAGTTAGTCTGACAGAGAGTTGGTCTGGCCCAAAATCACCTTGCTGTCTTTCATGGCCAAGATAGGACTTGAACTCACAGACTCCCCACTTTCTAGCCTGGCTGAACTGGCTGAAATCTCTCACCTTCAGGACTTCTTTGATCCTCAAGGGAACAGGGCAAGATTAGGTTTGTAGCCAGCAAGCTACCATTTGAGGTTCTAGGAAGTCCACCTCTCCTTATGGCTCTATTTCCCTCAAGGAAAGAAAGCAACATATATTGAAGGAAACTGTATTTATTATTATCACTATGCACTTTGACTACAAGGTATGAACCATCTTGTCACTAGAAATACATTAAACATATACAGTATAAATAAAATAATTAAACAATGGGTGGAAACAGCAATTAAATTTGAAAGCAGCCAGCTCCAGAAACAAGTCCCCAGGGCAGGCCGAAACATACCTTGGGGATCAGATTAAAAACCTAACAGGACAGCTGAATGGGGAAATGTAAGAGGCCTAAGAGAATAAGAAGCCTCATCTGATACTACCAAAATAACAAGATAGGCTCAAGCTGTTTCCCTAGGGAGATTAATCCACAGTGGTGACGGGGGAATACCCTTGAAAAAGCACAGTCATTTGTAATTAAATAACAAGGGATGTAAGGAAAGAGGCCCTGCTTCAGAGACAATGGCTTTGAGGTCTGAAGCACTTTATTGCTTAAAACAGCACTTTACATGAGGTTTGGAAGCTGAGAGAAGATAATTCAGTATTAGAATAANCAAAAAGTTATTGTGAACTTGGTCTCTCAAATTAAACTGGCCAGAACTCTTCTGGGACAGTTTAGTCTTGAATCAGATTAACAAAATTTGGAAAAATTGTACTTCTGCCAAGAGGTCAGTAAATACAGGTGATGATAGGGCCTTATCATAGTTGGAGAACATGTATGTATGCAGGGCTTTTTTTCTCATAGAACGCCAGAACGGAGTTCCGGCACCTTTTTTGGATGGAACCTTGTAGGGTAGGAAAGGCAGGTTGTATGCCATGTGTGAGTTCTGGCACCTTTTTTTTTTTTTTAGAAAAAACAACACTGTATGTATGTATGCATGTGTATGTGTGTGTAATGTAATGTATTGGGTACATCTAGGGTTGCCCAACTCCAGAACAATTATGGGTGGCTGACAAATTAAAAAAGGGAGAAATGTCTCAGTATCAAGACAAAGTGAGATCAATTAACTAGTGGAACAGCTCTATTCTATTCTATTCTATTCTATTCTATTCTATTCTATTCTGTTCTGTTCTGTTCTGTTCTGTTCTGTTCTGTTCTGTTCTGTTCTGTTCTGTTCTGTTCTATTCTATTTAAAAATTGCAGATCCTGTCATATGGAACATGCAAACTGATGAGAACCTTCCTGTTTATATTTGCAGCCAGGAGAAGAAAATGAGCATTTACTAACAGAGAAAGAGAAAAACAGTACAGCAACAGCTCTATCTTACGGCTGATACTTCAATTAACAGCCTAAAGCCAGAAATATGACTCACCTTTGAGCCCGTCTTCTTTCACTTTTCTTAATACACTTGATAAGACAACAGGTTAGAAAAGCCATTGACATCAGGAGAATAATGGCACAGCTCACAATGGAAGAAATCACAGCAACTTTAAACCCAAAGGTTTCATATTTGGATATGGCTGGAATAAAACAAACACAGTTAGAGGCTGACATCTGCACCTTGCTGTACATTCACACCCCTGCCATTAAATGCACCAAAAGTAGGAGTGTTCTATCTGGAACCATCTCAAAGCAAACTATTTTAAAGCCTCTTATTTATAAGAGAGCAATGAAATCCTCACAAGCAATTACTCCACAGCAATTACTCCAACACAACTCAGCCATAAACAAAAGGGGGAGTAGTAACTTCAAACCATCGCTTCAGGCTTTCCCTGGGATAAGAGGACCTTGTAACTATGATTGTTGCCCTTGTCACCATTATGTAAACTATTGCAGTGTGTGTTGTATGGGGGCCGCCTTTAAAGATCATCAGGAAACTTCAGTTGGTACCAAATATTGTGGCCTGGATGCTCGCCAGCAGTCATTACTGTATTTAGTTTGGCCTGCAATTTAAAATGTTGGGGTTTTTTACCTACAAAGCTTTGGTGCTCTGCATACTGAAATTGGGCTTAACATTGTGTTTGTGTCAAAAGAAGCAGCTCATTTCCCATTTAAAGGAGGTCAAGGAGGCTGATCCTAAAAGGCACTGTTTCTCAGTAGCAGTACTAAAATTTCATCTTAGACCAGCTCCAAGTCTGGCTGCTTTCTGGAAAAAACTGAAGCTCTTCTAGAGAGATTTTGGGTGCTACCGCCTAGGAAATTGGCATTATTTTTTTTGTGTGTGATCACTGTTGTGTTTTTATTATTTTGCACTGTATATTTATTGTATTTGTAAGCCACTGGTAGGATAGAAATCAAAGGCATACATACAGTGTGGTTGGAACGCACAATCGGTGTTATAGGCCTAAGGCCTATATGTATGGCTGAGCCCTATTATTAAGGCCCATGTAGCAGCAGAGAGAGCCCATTGCTAATATCTCGAGTCACTTAGTCATCTGATTTTTCTCCATACTTTGTTGCTAATTCGCATTCACTGCTAAGTGAGCATTGGAAGGAGGGAGGAATCTCAGATACTTTGCTTTCTCTTCAGAGGATTGCTTCAGAAGATGGTCCTGAAACTCCAGCTAGTATAGAACATAGCTTTGGTGGGAGCAAAGCAGTCAGAACATCCGACATTTCTAGTGTGCCAGTTGTATGACTACCAGTGAGGTCCTGAACTCAATCTCAAATGCTGGTTTTAATATTTAAAGCCTTAAAACTGATTGAGATCGAGTTCACCTTCATTCCCGTTGATCTGCTTCCATTTTGAGGAATGGAAATCCTTCTTATCTTCTTTTCGTTGACAGCAGTTATGCCAATTAATGCAAGAAGGACCACACACTGCCCTACGGAATGCACTGCCCTGGTGGCTGATTCATTCCCAGCTTTTCTGTAAAAGCTCTAAACTCCCATTTATTTTTCTCAAGACTTTTCCTAAATGGAATTCTATTGTTCTGTTCTGGTTTCAACTCCACACAAGTTCAATTTTAATACTGTGGCAGAATGTTTGTGGGCTTTATTAATATTTTTTATTACATTCTTTATAGCATTTTGATTTTATTACTATAAGCTGCCTTGAGAAGGCTCTTGTCCTGTAGGATAGCCTGGAAACACTCTGAACATATTTAATATTTTTTTTATTTTTAACATCTTTTTCTCTTTAGAATAGTCAAATGAAGTGAAAACCACAGGTAAAAAGGCAGAAGAAAATTTCAGTATAGCTGAATTAAAATCACAAAAAGAAGAAGTTATTGTAATGCTCTTGATTAATTGGGTTAACTGGGTTAACTGGGTTATGTTGAAGGAAAAGCAGAAAAGTGGAAAAGCAGAAAAGCAGAAAAGGCTGTGGTAGCATTCGGAAGACTAACACACTTATTAAGACATCGACTTTCATGGAGTTAGGTGCAGCCCACTGACTGAATGCCCTATAATCCACCAAAGTCAACGTAGTAGCAGTTTTTGAATTGTTGTGTGATTTTTGTGGTTTTTATGATGCCGACACCCATTTTCCAGGAAACTTACAGGAACACAGGCTTACAGACATTTTAGAAAAGCTGCGGTCTGACTTACTTTGCTAGCGTGAAGCTATAACCACTTTTTTTTTTTGCAATTATAAACAATAGCATAACTGTATTTCTTTTTTTTAAAAAAAAAACCCTCTACTTCTCTTCATCAACACATTTAGAATTTAAAACTGAACATTTACCTGAGCTGGAATGTTTTGAGCAAATATATGTGTCTCAGATAGCAAGATGTACGGCATTAATTAATTAATTAAGTATCAAGCAAGACTTACAGAACCAGAAATGAAACAAATGAAAGGGTAACATTATTTTTAATTAAATATAATCTTTAAAAAAACCTGTGGCATTTCTATTCAGCATCAGGTTTTTCTTTGATAATAGTCAGCGATCTCTGAAAATGAATAGAACTGCAAAGTCTGAAATCTGCTCTTCCACCCTGCAGCCATTATCATTAGTTTTTACAGTGGTATAGATCACCTGCATGTCAGAGAAAGTCTGAAGATTATACAAATCATTTTGCAAGGAGAGGGGAGTGGGGAAAAAACACTTACGTATACATGAAGGAGTATCAGCTGTCCATTGTGTAGCATTTTCTTTCCAAATGCATGTGACAACTCCATGACCAATCAGCTGATGCTCGTCAGAACAACGAAATGTAATTACAGAGCCAAGAGTGGTACCATTTCCGTAGATTATCTGTGATGAGCCAAGATGAGGGGGAAATATCTGGCTGCACTGGCCTATTCAAAAGGGAAGAATAAAAGCAGTTGTTTTATTTTTATCACCATGCATTTTTTGGCAGAAACATATTTAGCATGAATGGACCTGAATATTATCATGAGATTAAAAACAACTGAGATAAAATGAGTTAGTATCTGGTATAGAACTGTGGGAAAGAGTTATGCTAGGAACTTAAACAGACTTAATGATAAATTGTGTGTCAAAAGTACTCTAAATTTGAGACATCCTTAAAGATGAAACAAAAAAAATATCCAGAATTGCAAAAAGCAAAAGAAGGCAAAATGGCTGTTTGCTGATAGTGAAAATAGTTGGGAGAATGGTGGAAAATAAAAAGGCAGCACAGATAGAAGAAAATTTGCCCAACAAAATGCTGAGATTTAGAGATAAGCAAGAAGAAACAAGAAATCACTTATTGTATGTCTAAATAAGTAAAAAATTGGAGGATAACAATTAGATGGGACGTATAAGCAGATTTATTTTAAAAAAATCACAGGAAACAAGATGAGTATAATAAAAGGCAAAGGCATCAAAACCATACTGATGAAAGAAAATATAATCAGAATGAGATGGTGAGAACTGCATAAAACAACAACAATCCAAATCAATTACAGGTATTCCTTGACTTATGACCACAATTGACTCCAAAATTTCCATTGCCAAGCAAGACAGCTGTTAAGTGCATTTTGCCCCATTTTACAACCATTGCCACAGTTGTTAAGTGAATCACTGCAGTTGTTAAGTTAGTAACACAGTTGTTAAGTGAGTATGGCTTCCAGATGGACTTTGTTTGTTAGAAGATAGCAAAAGGTGATCACATGATACTGGCCAGTTGCCAAGTGTCCAATTTTGATCAAAACCATGGGGATGCTGCAACAGTCATAAGTGGGAAAAATGGTTATAAGTCACTTTTTTTCCGTGCGGTTGTAAACTTTGAACGGTCGTTAAGCAAATGGTTGTAACTCGAAGACTACCTGTATATACATAAAATGTTTGAGCACAGAAAGCTGTAGGAGTTGGTGAAATAGCAGCAGAACCTCTAAGTCTTCCGAAATAATGCAGTTAAAGTGCTATATGTGTTTTGTGCACAGATATGAAAAACAAAACAGTAGCCAACAGACTAGAAAATATCCATTTATATTATGATTTACCAAAAAAGATAACATTGGTAAAGAATGTTAAGACTATTGAACAATTGTGTTTATCTCACATTCTTGCAAGAGAATGCTCAAGATTTTGCAATTCAACTTTCAACCATATACAGAATGAGAATTTCCCGGTTGAATTCAGAAGTAGAGGCACCTTGGATAATCTTTCTAACATATTGACTGGCAACTGGCCAGACTTTGTTGAAATATGGGTTGCCATATAAATGTTTTAAATAATTAAATAAGATGAAGAGTAGAAAAGAAGGGGAATTCTCAAAATACCTTTATTTTAAAACTTAAAACCATAAAACCAAAATAAAACCCAGTATCTCAATCATCCCCCACTCCAGAAATCCTCACTCTATCTCAGTACCTCGGTAAAAAGCAAAGTCTTGATGGTCTTTTGAAAGCTGTAAGAATGGGGCCTACTTTTTTTTTTCAATATAAAATTTTATTATTTTCATCATAAAGAAAAATCACAAATACTGCACAGTGCTATTAAAAAAAACCCCACCCCCCGGACTTCCCAAACCTAATCCCAGGATAATATTCAAATATAAGTAAATAAATATTAGTATCTCTAACTCCACAAAGTATATTATTCTACATGAGTAGGTAAAATATATAAAAGAAAAGAAAATTTTTTCTAAAAACCTAAATTATATTCCACCACTCTATGCTTCTTTTGAATATAAACAATCCATCTTCTCCATATTAATAAAAATTGTTCATTTGAATAATTCTTCAAATAAGCCGAAATCTTTGCCATCTCAGCAAGGTACGAAACTTTCAATCTCCAATCTTCCATTGTAGGTAAAATTTTACTCTTCCAGTTTTGAGCTATCAGCAAACGGGCAGCAGTTAAGCAATATAACATCAAATTCGTTTCTTTTACATCCAAATTTTGTGTAATACCTAGGAGAAACAACTGAGGCGAGAAAGTAATTCTTCTTTTAAAAATTTGCTGTAAGTTCCACCACAATTTTATCCAAAAGGCCT
>NW_015386913.1:66504-86159 GCF_001527695.2 Protobothrops mucrosquamatus | reverse complement strand
CTCTATATGAAGGCGCCTCCATCACCACACATCTAGGTATAGTCAGAAAAATATGTGATGGTATCACCCAAATTGGAAGCTTAACATCAAACTTAAAAAAATACTTTTGCCAAACTCTTAACAAAGCAGCCCTTATTATGTGATTTCTAAAAGTTTTATCTATCTTTTTCTGCATGAAAAGATAAGCATGCCACCCAAAGTACAAGTCCCATCCTTCAACATTCAATATCCTTTTGTTGGACAAGTTAATCCAATCCGTCATCCATGTTAATGCACAAGAATCATAATATAGTATCAAATTTGGAGCTTTAAGTCCTCCACGTTCTCTAATGTCTTGGATAATCTTAAATCTAACTCTGGCTTTCTTGCCTTCCCAAATAAAGCGGTTTAGATCTCTTTGCCATTCTTTCAAGTTAAGTTCATTTTTTAGAATAGGTATCATCTGAAATAGAAAAGGAAACTTAGGTAAAATGTTCATTTTAATGGCCGCAATACGACCCAGCAATGAAAACTGTAGTTTTTTCCATATTAATAAATCCTTTTAGAATGGGGCCTACTGAAGCAAGCTTATAGTATAGGCAGAACATATTGTGAGAAAAGCTGAATTTGCAGAAATAGAAATAATGTTTCTGGAAAAAAGCACCAATAATTTCAGATATGTTAATTATACACTATATTGGTTAGAAGAGAGGAAAAACTAAGCCATTGCCTATCAAAGGTGAAAGGCTAGTGGTCTGCTGCTCATTAAAAGGGTGAAATGTAGTATGAAATTGCAGGAAGAAAGGGTTGTTTCCGGGGGGGGGGGGGAGCAAAGAAAAAGTGGAAATGGAATGTCAGTAGGCGGGAAGAGGATGAGGGCAAACCCTCTCTAGCAATTCACAGAGAATATCTAATAGTTATTCAGATAGTTCCTTTAGTCTGGCAAGATTCCGTTTCTAGGCAAACAACAATAAAGAACTATAAGTAACTCCACATGTCATTCTTGGTTCTTTGAGCTACATTAAAGAGCTGAAGTAAAGATTATTTGGCTAATATATAAGGATTACTTTACAGGCTTGAAATATGCTATATAAATGCTAACTGGTGGCATTATAGTTCCAAAGGTGAGAGGAAATGTACAAACTCTTGTTTCTTATCCAAAACAAACTAATAGGATACCTAGTACATAGCTGACAGTCTTGACAATCTCAAAGAGATAAATGTTGCTCCCTCTTCATCACCTAGAAGCTTAGCTCCATATTTCAGAGGTATGTTTCATTAGACCAAGAATTCCCATATCAGAATTAATTATTAGTTCATTTCTAACTTGAAGAACAATTTAACATAATAATTTTGCCGTCATTCGTAATAATTTAACACTTCATATTGTTATATATTAAACCTAACTTACTGATTGACAAATTAAATATATGGAGGGAAGTTCAATACAGATTGGAAAATGTTTCCTAATGTTCCCTTGAAAATATCTAGTTTTCTAAAAATAACATATATGGCGCACATGGTCTGGCATTAATATTTAAAGAATATTGTTGTAATTTAGTTTATGTATCGCTTCTCTTTCATTAAGAAACATTACAAGTGAAGTCCAATATCTTGCCATGAGCTTTGGAAATCAAATATGGCAACTGAAAGGAGAAAGACCAAATATTAGATCCAATGACAGATGTCATACCATCAGGAAAAAATATGCTTTGAATTTTATCATATAGCTACCAAATCCTTGAGTTTAAAGGTCTTCCTAGCACTATGGCATTTCCCTTTGGTTTAGGGTTTATTTGAATAATATTTTCTTTTCTACAACCATCTTGATCAAATGTTTAATGTTTGTGGCTCAACCCTCTTCAGTCTTAGTGGTGTTCAATTTCCAGTTGAGGCAATAATATCTTCCCCACCAGAATCATATAAACGAAAGATGGCTGTAGGAAACTCATTTCACTGATAGGAGATGTAGCAAGTGCTCCATTATGCCTGACTTATTTTGAGACTTAAAGAAGCCATCATATTCTTCTTTTTATTTTAATTTGAAAAGAATGCTTATCAATAAAATTGATGAGAGTTGAGAGAATGCACTCCACCGTCCTGGACTTTAGGACAGGGCATATAAAATCAAGATACAATTAAAAATGTCTTCCCGTGACGTGTTTCCTACCAGAAAAGTTATTCAACCCCAGTATGAAAAAAGACCGCAGAGACATGACTTGCTCTGTGCTCCCAACAATGACTGCACTGTTGGCAAAAGTGGCAGCAATTACTTTAATTGGAGTCTGCAGGATGTTGTCCACCAAATTATTGCCTCTCCCATAACAGAAAAGGGCAGTTTGTATGACTGTGCTATAAACAACACGATCAACTAATTTCTGGAAGACAAACTTGCATACTTTGATGCCTTCAGGTTCTATAATCAATGAAGATCACAGCATACAATAATTAGAGGAAAATATTAAAGAGTGCACATAAATGTTTGTTTTTCCAAATTTGCTTATATGTTTCCTTCTTCAGCTGTAGATGAGTTTCTTCTTGGGTAAAGACTATTAGCCAGAGATATGATAATAAGCAAGAGTACCAGCAATGGGACTGCACAAAGCAAAATAAAGAATAGCAGGGGGTAGGAGAGAAAGAAAGGGTAGACAGAATTGTCACAGCCAGGCTGTTACAAATTGTTCAGGCAGATGAGCTGCAAAGTACCATGGCTATCAAAGACCAGAACTGCTACTAGATCACACCTGGCTCCAACCTTCTCAAAGCTTCAGCTTTCTCAGCAGATTTCATCCATACATACTTGCCCTTGGTCTTTTGTCTTTCCACAGTATTCCCAACCTCATTTCCTGGAATTTCCCCATCCAAATGCTTAAAATACCCAGCTGAGCAGGACTCAGTTTCTGATGGAAAGTAATTGTCCTAGACTCATACCAGCAAAAAATAAATCCCTCAGATATGATCCATCTTATTATCTGCTCATTGGAGTTAAAAAAGAGCAGGATTCAGAAATAATGCTGAGAAGTTCTGCAAGAAAGTTTCTTTTAAACCTATAAAAATTGCAAGGTATATTCTTCAAGAATTATTTTTCTCAGCCAAAGAGAGAGACTGACCTCTCCCTGTATTGAGAACAATTTAACATATCAGGGGAAACCTGTTTCCCCTGATCTGTTAGACTGTGTTTCACTCTGAAGCCTGAAACACTGACCCTATCTAGCCCACGAGACCCAGTGAAGCAATCCATCTTTCAACTGGATTTGGTTCCCTACCTCTGCTTCCAAATCCTAGAACAGAGGGCTCCCAGGCAGGCTTCCTAAGGAGGAGATTCTTCCATCTCCATAAAATAATATTCTATCTACTATCCCACCTAGGAGGAAGAAACAAAACAGACATCATAAAAGAAAAAGTTTCACTTTTTAAAAGGCCATTCATAGAGCTATAGTCTGAAGCAAGGAACAACTTGAATTAAATAAGCACATTGCCGCCGCTATGATCTGTTTTTAATGTGGTGAATGTAGAAACTTCTATTTCTCAAGAATTCTTTAAATGTGATCCACAGATATCCACATAAGGCTGGCTGAAGACACTTTCTGCCTGAGACGCAGGACCAAATGTCATCACTGCTCCTAATTCTATTACAAAAATTGAATGTCTTGATTTCTATCTCAGGACTAAAGACAGGCCAAGCATTTCCCCACACTCAAGGCAACATGCAAGCTTAAGGGTTGACATTCACAAAGCTACCTCAGGCTGGCACACATAGCTTTGCCTTCTAATGGGAGAGAAATTAATGTGAGACTCTCCCACCCCTCAAAACTGCCATCTGAGGGGCTGCAGTGTGAAACATTTCTTAGGATGGGAACTGGAAAGGTGTTTTGTTTTCACTTATTAAATACTGCACAAAAAACCTTGTACTTTGGAGATTTAGATTCAGTGTCATCTGTGTGTATGATAGTAATGGCAGGGCTTTGATCACATGATCATCTTGTCTTTCAGCCTCTGCAAAACAGCCCTGTTTCAAGCCACACTAAATTGTTATGAGTTTACTGAAACTGAAAGGTACCCAGGGCGTGGGAACTAATTTGGGAGGAGCAGAAAAAGAATATGTCCAAAATTCTCCCCATGCTGGTTTGTTTGCTTTTATTTGTATCCCACCTTTATTATTTTTACAAATAATAAAGGTGATAAATATATCCAATATACCTTCCTCCTTCTATTTTCTCCACAAAAACCCTGTGAGGTGAGTTAGTCTGACAGAGAGTTGGTCTGGCCCAAAATCACCTTGCTGTCTTTCATGGCCAAGATAGGACTTGAACTCACAGACTCCCACTTTCTAGCCTGGTGATTTAACCACTAGGCCAAACTGGCTGAAATCTCTCACCTTCAGGACTTCTTTGATCCTCAAGGGAACAGGGCAAGATTAGGTTTGTAGCCAGCAAGCTACCATTTGAGGTTCTAGGAAGTCCACCTCTCCTTATGGCTCTATTTCCCTCAAGGAAAGAAAGCAACACCGGTATATTGAAGGAAACTGTATTTATTATTATCACTATGCACTTTGACTACAAGGTATGAACCATCTTGTCACTAGAAATACATTAAACATATACAGTATAAATAAAATAATTAAACAATGGGTGGAAACAGCAATTAAATTTGAAAGCAGCAAGCTCCAGAAACAAATCCCCAGGGTAGGCCGAAATATACCTTGGGGATCAGATTAAAAACCTAACAGGACAGCTGAATGGGGAAATGTAAGAGGCCTAAGAGAATAAGAAGCCTCATCTGATACTACCAAAATAACAAGATAGGCTCAAGCAGTTTCTCTAGGGAGATTAATCCACAGTGGTGACGGGGGAATACCCTTGAAAAAGCACAGTCATTTGTAATTAAATAACAAGGGATGTAAGGAAAGAGGCCCTGCTTCAGAGACAATGGCTTTGAGGTCTGAAGCACTTTATTGCTTAAAACAGCACTTTACATGAGGTTTGGAAGCTGAGAGAAGATAATTCAGTATTAGAATAANGCATGTGTGGTTCCGCCCCCTGCGCCGGCCGAGGCGTAGCTGGCAAGCGGCAGAGACGGAGCAGGCCGACCACCAGCTGGCCCAGCCCAAGGGAGGTAAGGCACCCGCCGGAAAAGGGGAAAAAAATGGCGGACAAAAAAAATGGCGGACAGCCTTGCTTGGCGACCCCCGTGAAATGGTCGATCGACCCCAAATGGGGATGTGACCCATAGGTTGAGAACCGCTGAAATAGAGGGCTTCCCTAGTTGAATAAAGACCTGCCATAGAGCTTGAGCTCTAAATCACCACAAGGAATTCCTACAATGGATAGGCAACATGGTGTTCCATTTCACTTGTCATGCACCAAGCTCCACTGTTTAAAAATATATTGTTTTAATTACCTATCTGTATTGATCTGTATTGTATTGAACATGGTACCCTATTCATATATTATGTTCTGTCTAGGATACCACAGTTTAAGAAAGATTTGGACAAGCTAGAAGAGATTCAGAGAAGCATGTGGTGATGAGGAGCTAGTAGTTAGGTCTTAAAACAAGAATGTTTTAGCTAAGAATGTTTAGTTAAAAAAAATGGGGGGGGGGAAGTAGTGATAACCCCCTTCCAAATCATGAAAAGGGTATCACACAAAACCAAGTCAAGATCTGTACTCTCTCATTGAACAATGCAGGATATAGAATAATACATTTTCAATTGTAAAAGCAATTCAACAGTGGAATCAATTATCCAATGAGGTGGTGAACTCCCTTCAATGGATGCATTTAGGAAGAGCTGTTACGGAGACTTTAATTTGGTTTTCTGCACTTAGCAGGCATGTTGATTCAATGACCTACAAAGTCTCTTCCAAGTTTATGACTCTGTTGCTCTGTAAAATAAAAGGAACTGAAATCATGCTCTGGCACCTATTTACAACTTACAGCCTGGGAGTCTGAAAAGAGTTGTGGTTGCTGGGAGAAGTAAACTAATGAAAGTTAATGTGACTCCTAAAATAACCACAACCTTTTCCAGACTATTTTAAAGAAATTGGTCAATTTGAAATAGACCGCAGAGCAGTGCTCTATGGTTCTCATACAAAGCTCAAATGCTTCCTCTGAATGATTTCCAAAGCATACCCAGCCCTAGCATTTTGTCACAGGTTCTGCTCTCTGTGGCATCCATTTGGCAAGACCATGAATCATCTGTACCTTTTCTACAAGGCACTTACCACTCAGAAGATCCTCCTAAAATTCAGTGAAGATATCCTCCTGTAACTTAATCCTGAAGGAAGGTGCTTAAGAAAGTTCCTGAGCTCCATGGTTTGATTCCAGGAGAGAATTGCAGTATGCCTTAGAATCAAAGTACAGAAAACTTTTGCAAAGACTTTTTATTGTACTTTTATGTTACTTTCTAACTACAATAGGAGATTTGTTCCAGGGCTACATTTTCTCAGTTATTTCAGTGCCAGATTTGATTAAATAAACTATTGCTCTCCCTCGTGAATCTGTAACATATTGAGTCCTCTCAATATTTTGAGAATTTGCCAGATTAAAAAAACTATAGCTTCTTCAAAGACAGCAATGACAGCCTTATATCAACACATTCAGCACCAGCCCTGCAAATGGTGACTCCAAACACCTCAGATAAATATAGAGACAACCTAATTAAAAGAAACTAAAGGTGTTATATCGTTCCATTTTGACTGTTATTTTCTAGTTAAAAATAGGCAGCAGTGGAAATTGCCAGAATAAGCACAACATTTGTAAATGTGAATTACTCATGGAAAAGGTGTAAACTGTTCTCTTTATTATATTTTGTAATTATCATAGATCAGCATGTTCTTCACTCTGATTTTTGTTCCATTGCCACCAGGGATAATTTTATAATACCATATCCTGTCTCACATTCTATGAAAAAGTAAATCAAGAGAAGATTGAAGTATTTATTGAAGTCTGAAATGTCTGTACTTCAAACAGGAAGTCTAAAAGAGAATAGGCTTGAAAATAAATTTGTAAGAAACGAGGATATTGCTTTCTTGCTTTAAAAATGTAGACCTAATTTGGGGGCTGAGATATTTTCTCCACACTCATTCAACTAGGTTTTAGTTCAGGGGTCTTCAAACTTGGTCCTTTTATGACTTGTGGACTTCAACTCCCAGAATTCCTCAGCCAGCATGCCTGGCTGAGGAATTCTGGGAGTTGAAGCCCACAAGTCATAAAAAGGCCAAGTTTGAAGACCCGTGTTTTAGTTGCTATAAAAACTGGATGCATCTGAGTAAATACTTTGGATAAGAATTAAGTAGGAAGAGCTGAAGTGGTGGCAATAGATCTCAGTCTTCCACCAAAATACATTAGTTATAATTTGTAATCCATTCGTACAAACTGAGCTCACAGAATATCTGTGTCAATGCACAAGAACGGCATGGATCAGAACGGAGTGATATAAAATCAGCAGGAGCTACAGGCAGAAACTAATTTTCTCCCATTCTCTGCAGACTTTTCATGCAAATTTTAGTTTATTTACTCATCTACTGCATAAAGTTATCTGCAGATGGCTACAAAGAATAGCAACTATTGCTGGAACAGATACTCCAGATCTTAAAATTTGACTGATGAGGCACAGGCTTTCTGCTAAGCACATCATTCTGCTGTCTCAGGCCATAAAACATTCCAACTTTTTCTTCAATTATCTAGATGTTTCTGTTACACTCATTGGCAAAGAATCATGGCAATTGCTATTCCTGTCATTTATTTCCAACATCTGGGAATCAAACAGCTGTGCAGATTTTCGAATTCATCTCCACACATTGCTGCTTTTCTAGCAACATGTACTGTATAATAAAGGACCCCCTAAGAAATATGTAGCTTCAGTTCAGAAACTTTGGAAACCTTCTCTGTCCTCACCTAGGCACACCACAGCTCCATACTAAGTAGGGGGAAAGTAGCAGGAGGGGACTCGGCACCATGAACTGTTGCCTCTGTTGCAATCTGATGGCAAGTCTATTGATTATATTGAAAATCTGAGCAATCTCTAGTTTTAGTGTAGTTGGTAAAGAAAAATGAATGGAAACAACTGTTTCCAGCTCTGACATCAGGCAGTAATATCAGGTGTAAGGACCACTAAGCAGGATGAAAATGTTATCTTCCTAGGAATTTAAAGTTTCAGTGCAGCTGCTAATTCTCAAGCAGAGTTCAAGCAGCTTCTTCAGCACAGAGAGAGAGAGAGAGAGAAAGAGAAAGAGAGGGAGGGGGGAGAGAGGGGGGGGAGAGAGAAATGCCAGTCTTGATATGGTCAACACGACTGCTCCATAACCTTTCTCTGGTTTTCCAGACATATTCCTCTGCAGTATTACTGTAGGTATCTGTTTTTCTCCTTTGTCCTCAAGATGCTTTAAGATTACTGCAGAACTTTGGTAAAGCTTTTGCATTGTTTTAAAACTTCAAGTGCTGGTTGTTTCTTTTTGTTCCTTATCTATAACAATCATTCTATTGCATGGCAAGCTAGTCTTTTTCAACAACAGGTAGCATTTATTTTCCTTACTTAAATTCATTAAGAACAAGAACAAGGACCACTATGGAACAGAATAGTGATGCCGTGATACAACATAATGGAATGGGGCATGATTTCTAACCCCACCTCTCAATTTCCAAGATTTCCATTTCTTGCCATTTTAAATGAACAACTGCTACATTTAAGGTTGCAATCTAAGCATCCTTTATTTATTTCCCCCCTAGAAACCAGAAGCCAATTGCACCACCAATTTCCAGAAATGTACCAGAGAATTTTAGAGATTCTGAAAATTAAAAACAAACAAACAAACAAACAAACAAGAGAGGAGGCGGTATCTGAGGTCTGCTGGAAATGTCATCATCCTGCTCTGCAATCCTTTCCACTTCCTGCCCTGAAAAAGCCCCCCCAGAAGCTTGTCTTCATGATATCAGGAGCTGGCATTTCACTGAGGCAGGGAAAGTGTGTCATGAAAGATAAGCTAACCACATTCATGTAAGAAATTCTCATCCCTATTCTAACAATTTCACTAAAATTCTTGTCCTCCTTTGAAAAATAAACAGGAACAACGGCCAAAGTTTCTTTCAAAGGGGAAAGAGTGCTGAACAGTCAATTAATCCTAAAGAACTAGCGAATGGCTGACCGTGAACAGGCAATGCTGGCCAAAAGCAGAAGGCTTTTTGTTTTCACCAAATAGCACTATTAAAACAGGCCTAGGAATGCTAGAGAATTAGTCCAATCCTGCTGGATTTTGCTCAGTAACTACTAATTATGTAAGGTAAGCTAATACTGTGTCAAAGAACTGGCTATTTCTCAGTGCCGAAGATAGGGGCAAAAGGAGGGAGGGATTCCTTTTGCAAGATTTCCCTTTGTTTTTGGCTTTTATGACTGTCCCAGCATCAAATAAGTAACAGAATGGGAAATTAGTGAGGGAAAGGCATGGGCCCTCTGAGAAATCAGTAACCAAAAGGACGTGCAAATTCTCTACCATCTCAGCAGAATGTTTTCCTTTTAGCCATGGCTCTTTGCCTTCTTTTACAGTAGTCCTTGCTCCATGCAGCAGCCAATCTTTTTTTTTTTTTTATTTAACCCATCTACAAACTGCCTCTTATTTTAAGCAAATCTTAAGGTAGTCTTCAAAGAACTCATCTTCAACAACTTAAAGGCAGAACAAGAGTGGGACTGGCACTGCTGCTATCATTCTGCGGCTGAAAAACCTTAGTCTAAAGTACTCTTTGAGAGCCAATTTGATGTAGTGGTTGAAGCATCAGACTAGAAACTGAAAGACTTCTAGTACCGCCTTAGGCATGAAGTCAGCTGGGTGACTTTGGGCCAGTCATGCTCTTTCAGTCTAGGAAGAAGGCAAGGGCAAACTACTTCCAAAATCTTGCCAAGAAAACTGCAGGGACTAGTCACTGCACTAATAAAGGAGAATATTGGTACAGTAGCTCTGGGTTGAAATGAGGGGTCCTTGGTTCTCTCTGTGCTTGGCTGTTTTCTTGCAGACATTTCATTATCCAAACTAGGTAAAACCATCAGTGCTAGGACTAGTCCACGGGTCGGCAACCCGCGGCTCCGGAGCTGCATGCGGCTCTTTCAGCCTTCTACTGCGGCTCCAGTCCTCCTCCGCCATTTGCAGAGAGAGAGACAGAGACAGAGAGAGGCACGTGCGCTTCCCTTCTCTCTCTCTCCTCTCTCTCTCTCTCTCTCTCTCTCTCTCTCCGATCTTTTGCCTCACGCTGTTCTCCAACAAGCTTATTGGGCAGGGCTCCTGCCTTTGCTGCGTCTCCGCAGGAAGCAGCAGGAAGCAGCAGAAAGCAGCAGTTCTCTCTCTCTCTCTCTCTCTCTCTCTCTCTCTCTCTCTCTCTCTCTCTCTCTCTCTCTCCCTCTCTCTCTCTCTCTCTCACACACACACACACACACACAGTGTCGGAAGAGGACTGGCAGACCATGGGCAGGAGAGTCAGCCCAATAAGAATGTGTGTCAGCTTGTCGGAGAACAGCGTGAAGCCAGCTTGCCAGGTGAGCAGAAGATCAGAGAGAGGGAGAGAGGGGGGGAGAGGGAGAGAGAGAGAGAGAGAGAGAGAGAGAGAGAGAGAGAGAGAGAGAGAGAGAGAGAGAGAGAGAGAGAGAGAGAGAGAGAGAGAACTCATGCAGAGCAGCCTCTATTTCTTTTTAATTAAACTTTTCAATCAAGCTTCCCCCCCCTCCTGCGCGCGCACGCATGCAAGTTTTGCAGCTCCCAGTGTTTTCTTTTCTCTGGGAAATGGGTCCAAGTGGCTCTCTGAGTGCTTAAGGTTGTCGACCCCTGGATTAGTCCACGCAATTGCAAGGAGTCAACAATACCTCAAAGGCACACTTGCACAATTATTCCTTAGCCCCCAAAAGCCTTGCTGCAACTTTCTGCCTGGAGATTTAATATTAATCATTTAATGATTAGCACTAGTCCAGTAGGAAGAGAAGGTAATTTGGTGTTTTGGGTCCTGCTTCACAGGTTGAATATTTTGGTTCAGTAACAATGTTGCCTGTTGAGAGCATCAGCTGGAGGTGATAAAACTTCCAGAGATTGTGGAAATCTGCTACCAGCTGGATCCAAAGATGGATAAAATAAAGATATAAAATAGTCTGATTTAATATAAGGAAGTTTCCTAGATTTCTAACTCTCTGAAAGTCCTAATATATAATGAAAGGGAGTCCTCCCTCCCTCTTTGGATCATAGTTACTGGTTGCTGCAGAGGACTGTGAGATTAATTGGTATTGTGATGCCTAGCTGGATGGGATTCCATCGGTAATTGCTATAAGAAATACTTCCCTTGCTCTAAATAAGATTCATATATTTTTACAGTCATTTGCACATTAGCAAACCTGACCAGATTTGTAATCTCATATTATATTTTAGTCTCATATGGTAGCCAGGAAATGGTTCCTGATTGAGTGGAATTGCTCAGAGAGAAACAAAGTAAAGGGAACTGAAACAACAGAGGAGAATATATTTATTTAGAAGATCTATATCACCTCCGCTCACTAACAGTTATTCTGGGCGGCTTGGAATGGAATTAGGTACTCCCAGCAATCATGAAGAAAAACAGGAGGCGGACTACAAATCTACTACTCATGAAGAAACAACCAAACCGGGAAAACCTATGGTTCAGTCCTAATCATTATTCTCCACCAGATGCATGAATAACCTATCTTTTGTTAAATATGTGCAGCCAACCATGGCACAGCAACAGTCAGCCAAATAGTATACTAGAATCATTCACTACAAACCATATTTTCTGCTGGAAGGAACAATATAGTAAAAAGTTATTTCTTGTGTGCCCATAATCAAGCCGACATATTATCTCTGGATAATGTTCAATATGTCTGACAACCATAAAAGAGCTCTATGAAAAGTATCATCACTTGTAAGGCATCTGTAACTTCCTCATAAAAATTCTAAATGTTATCCTGTAATACCTTGAATCAAATCTCAATAGGAAAAAGCTTTTCACAGTGAATCTTTCATTAGATTAGAATTTATGTGTATAGAATATTAAGGTTACTGAAGTTCTTCATGATCATTCATAGGTCCACTAGATAACCAATCATATAAGGAGGCAGGGAGTAAAGAGAAAGAAGAAAGAGAAAAAAAAGGAAAAACACAACGAGTAGAAAGTGATGGAAAGGATGGAAAACCAAGATACAAAGTAGGAGATATAAGAAACATACCAAAGACCCATAGAGGACTCAAATGCCCATACATGAATGCTCAAAGTTTAGGGAACAAACAGGGTGAACCTAAAGTACTAGTACATGAAAGTAAGTATGATATAGTTGCCATTACTGAAACATGGTGAGATGAAATTCATAACTGGAATGTATTGATGGAAGGATATAAACTATTCAAAAGAAACAGACTTAACAAAAGAGGAGGTGGAATTGCATTATATAAAAAAGATCACTACATCTCTACAGAAATCACAAAACCAAGGATGAAAACTTCCTAGAATCCATATGGGTCAATATAAAAGGAAAAAAGAATGACAGTGCTATAGGCATATATTACAGGCCACCCAACCAAGCAGAAAAAGTAGATGAACGTTTTGCTAAACAATTAAAAAATGTATGTAGGAAATATACCACAGTGGTAATGGGAGTCTTTAACTACCCTGATATCAACGGGGAGACAAAACTCTGCAGCAAGTGGGAAATCAAACAGATTCCTAACCAACCTAGCTGACAACTTTATCGTCCAAAAGGTAGAGGAGGGAACTAGAGGAAAAGCTATACTGGACCTAATTCTTACTAATAGAGAAGAAATGAGAGAGTGGCCTCTTCATATTGGGATTCAATATAATGCAAACATAAGCAATATAACATAATCCAGTCAGTGTCTTAAACTTCAAAAGAGCTGATTTTAACAAATTCAGAGAGAGTCTAAGAAAAAGTCCATGGATGAAAATACTAAATGGGAAAACAACTCAAGAAGCATGCGAAACTCTGAAAAATATAGCAATAGCATTTAGACATACTGTATATACTGCTTCACAGTGCTTTTTCAGCCCTCTCTAAGCGTTTACAGAGTCAGCATATTGCCCCTAACAATCTGGGTCCTCATTTTACTGACCTCGGAAGGATGGAAGGCTGAGTCAACCTTGAACCGGTGAGAATCAAACTGCCAAGCTGCTGGCAGTCAGCAGAGAGCAGAAATAGCCACATAAAAACCCAGTCCAGCACAATATCATTGAAAAAGAAAAACAAGAAATCCAAGAAGAAACCAGCATCGTTGCACAAATATCTCTTTGATAAACTGAAAGACAAAAAGGACAAGTACAAAAAATGGAAAGAGGACACATAATTAAGGCAGAATATTAGTAGATAGCCCAAATCTGCAAAGATGAAGTCAGGAAAGCAAAGGCTCAGAATGAACAAAGACTTGCAAGAAAAGTCAAAAATAATAATAAAAGTTTATTTCAACAATAAATAACAAACAAAAGTCAAGGAAACAGTAGGTCCACTTAAGAGAGAAGATGGCAAGGAAGTAACAGGCAGCAGACAGAAAGCAGAATTGCTTAACTCATTTTTTGTATCAGTCTTCACGCAAAAAGAAACTATAGCCCAACCTATCAAAAACATAACTGTAAAAGACAGACTAGAAATAAAAATTACAATAAGCAAGAAAATGGTTAGAGAACACCTATCTGATCTTGATGAATATAAATCACAGGGACCTGATGGATGACATCCCAAAGTTCTGAAGGAACTGGCAGATGTTATCTCAGAACGATTGTACTTAATCTTTCAAAAATCCTGGAGAATTACCTGAGGATTTGAACAGAGCAGATGTGGTTCCCATCTTCAAAAAAGGAGAAACAAAACAGACCCAGGAAACTACAGACTCATCAGCCTAACATCAATACCTGGGAAAATACTGAATAAGATAATAAAAAAACAGATATGCGGACATCTAGAAACAAAGTTATAACTAAAAGCCAGGATGGGTTTGTTAAAAATAGACATGCCAAACCAATCTTATTTCATTCTTTGACAAAGTGAATAAATTAAGTATACTATGTCCACAGTGAAATGCTATGGACATAGTATACTTAGACTTCAGTATTCGACAAAGTAGACTACGACCTACTTCTTGGTAAGCTAGAAAAATGTGGGATAGACAGCATCACCACCAGATGGATTTGTAACTGGCTAACAAACCATATTCAATGAGTCATCCTTAATGGTACTACATCAGAAATGTCAAACACAAGGCCCAGAGGCCGGATGCGGCCTGTGAAGTGCTTTCATGTGGCCCGCGAAGCCATCCTGGAAACAGTGAGAGAACGGCCCCTGCTGCCTTGGCCCTAACCCAGGTCGGACGGGAGCCAATGTACAATTTTGTGGTGGCCATCTATGCTGAAACGCATTTAGTCTTAGCTCCACAAGGCTGTCTAGAAACAGCAAGGAACCAGCCCCTGCCATGTCGGCCCTGCCCCCTGTCACCCTTTGTGAGGAATGAAGAAATGGGCCATGCCTTGGTGCTTGCCCTGGTCCCAGCCCTTTCTGCCAGAGACCCTCAGATCTGTCCCATACCTGCCCAGGCCCCACAGGCACCCTTGACGTGAACGATGTAGAGCTGGCCATGCCCACCCAGTAGGCCACACCCACTCCATCCACGCCCACCCAGTAGGCTGCACCCACTCTGGCCACACCCTCCCGGCCCCCTGAGGGCAACCGCAATGCTGATGCAGCCCTCAATGAAATTGAGTTTGACACCCCTGTACTACATCTACATGGAGAGAACTAAGCAGTGGGGTATCTTAAGGTTCTGTCTTAGGCCCAGTACTCTTCAATATCTTCATAAATGACTTAGATGAGGGAATAAAAGAGGAACTCATCAAATTTGCAAATGACACTAAGCTGGCAGGAATAGCTAACACTCAGGATCCAAAAAGATCTTGACAGACTTGAACATGGGCCAAGGTTTTACGTACAGACAGGAAAAACAAAGGTACGAGTACAGACTAGGCAGAAAACCTGGCTCAAAACCAGTAACTGTGAGAGGGACTTTAGAGTCCTAGTGGTCGATTACTTAAGTATGAGCCAGCAATGTGCGATGGCAGCCCAAAATGCTAACACAATCCTTGGTTGTATAAACCAAGGCACGGAATCAAAATCACTTTAAGTATTAGTGACGTTTTATAAGCCTTAGTGAGGCCACACCTGGAATACCCCATCCAGTTTTGGTCACCACATTACAATGTGATGTTGAGACTTTGGAAAAAGTGCAAAGAAGAGCAACTACTGTAAGATGATTAAAGGCCTGGAGACTAAAACATGAAGAACAGTTGCAGGATTTGGGTTTGGCTAGTCTAGAGAAAAGAAGGACTAGGGGGGACATGATAGCAGTATTCCAGTATTTGAGAGGCTGCCACAAAGTGGAGGGGTCAACTTATTTTCCAAAGGAAGGCAGGACAAGAAACAATGAATGGAAACCAATCAAGGAGAGAAGCAATCTGGAATTAAGGGGAAACTTTCTAACAGTGAGGACAATTAACCACTGGAACAGTTTCCCATCAGATATTGTGGGTGCTTCATCACTAGAAGTCTTCAAGAAGAGACTGGACAGCCACCTGTCTGAAATGGTATAGGGTCTTCTGCTTGAGCAAGGGATTGGCCTAGCCCTAGAAGACCTCAAAGGTCCCTTCCAGTTCTATTCTGATTCTGAAATTTCATCTGCAGACAACCCATTAGCTAATAAACAATAGGCAACTTTATGCTGGGAAACATAGGATTGTTTATTTCATTTATTCTTTGGAATCAACTTTCAACAGATCCAGATCTTATGTAAGAAGTCATTGCCTTCCCTCCTAGAATTAATCTAAAATTTTCAATTTTTAACATATAAAAGTTTTTAAAAAATAAGAAAAATGGAAGAAAAAAAGAAAGTGGAAAAAGAAAACATAGAATTATGAATTCTACCCTTCTTTCCCATCACTCTTTGAATCCCAAATCCATAAATCTTCTAAACAAAACTATCACTTATTCAACATCAACCATAAAATATTACCTTTTTTCTTAAAAACAACAAAACATCATTACAGTGGAACACTAGAAATTTGTCTCTCTAATATTTAAGGTTAACCTTGATTTTGAACTTTCTCTGTTTCCTTCTGTAATGAGATATTCTACATCTTTTTTAGCTGCAGCTAATAAAATGGCATTATCTGCATTTTTAAAGGGTTAATGTTTGATTCCAGCTATCAACTCTTCCAATCCTGCAGCATTTATATTTACTGTACAAATTAAAAAGATATAGGGACAGTATTCATTCTGGTCTCACTCCTTGATTCACTCTATTTTTTTCCAGACTCAGCTATTATGGTTGCTTCTTGTTCATGGTATAGATTCCTCAGAGAAATAATCCAGTTTGCTGACATAATCAATATTTCTACTATGTTCTACATTCTGGCATTACCTAAACAAAGGTAAACCTATTGCAAAGCTGCAAGTGAGTAGATTTCTGTACCTTTGAATCAACCAGCTTTGAATCAACCATCATGTCAACCCTTCCAAAGGATGTGGCTGCTTCATGGTTTGAGAATTTGCTGACAGTAACAGCCACACTGAGTTTGATGTGCAAGAGGATCATAGTGGCTGCAAAATGTATTTTGCTTTCATTTATTTTATTTCTTGCTTGTTTTCTGAAAACTCTAGGCAGCTTATATGTGAGTCTCTCTTATCTGATCCTCTCAACAGCATTTTGTATTGCAGATCAGGCTGTTTCAGAGGAATTGGCCAGAAGTCACCCAGGCCTAATGTTCTTTCCATCCCATTTATGAAGACATTTGGTAATTTATTTTTATTTTATTTATTTACCAAATATATTTGCTGCCCATCTCTTGGTTCAGGCGACTCTGAGCAGCTTACATAAGGATATATGACATAGAATAACAATTATAAATATAAAAGTGAATTAAAATTAGAAAACTTAAGATAAGATAAAAACGGGGGTTTGGAGGGGAGAGGTGGGGTGTCTCTACTATTAGTCTATCAGCCACCTCCATCTATAGCTTCTCCTTCAGGACCCCATGCCAACCAGCATAGACAGGTTTTAAGGGCTTACCTGCAGGATAAAAGGGGAGCAGGAGAGATCAAAATATTCCAAAGCCATGGCAGAAAAGGCTCTTCGCCTGGATCCTACCAGCCACAATTCCTTGGCTGATGAAATCTGCAATAGACCCCTTCAGCCAGCATGAGTGGGGCAGGCCAATCCTATTAGGGAAAGACAATTCTGCAGAAATCCTGGACCCATGCCGTAAAGGTCTTTAAAGACAATAACTAACACCTTGAATCACACCCGGAAGCAGATCGGCAGTCAATTCAGCTTGTACAACAGTGGTATTACATGTGCAATCCAAAACCATCTGCCTTCTGGACCAATTGTAGCTTCTGAATGCTCTTCAATGGTACCCCCATGTAGGGTGCATTACAATAATTCAAGTGGAAGATGATGTGGCTATGAGTGATGGAGCACAGGGTCTCAAGATCCACACCATATGAAGTTGTGTGAAGGCTCTCCTGTCATCTGTCAAGCAAGAAACATGAGTCTAGAACTCCTAAGTTGTGCACTGGGTTTATCTGGGATAGTGTCATCTCATCCACAACTAAAGATAATAAGCCTCCAGATCGTGAGGTTCTGCATACTCACAGGTACTCCGTGTTACTAGAGTTCAGTTGTCCCCCATCCAGGACTCCACAGCCTCTAGGCACTGCAAAGGGGCACTTTTTTTTTTTTTTTTTACTAAAGCAAGAAATCAAAACCAAATATTCTTACCCATCCCAAACTGAGCAAGGTATCTATAGGAATTTTCTATTAGCCCTAGACCAACCTTGAGTGGCATTCTTGGCATATCTGATAAGGGTCCACAAAGTCTTCTGTCACATTCAGGAAAATGAAGATTGGGCTTTCTATGAATCATCCCATTAAACATGAAAAAATGTGGATACTGGGGTGAAATAACAGAATGTGATCAATTATTTAACATGTGCTTTGTGCATATTAGGCATCTCTGTAATATTGGTTGAAAAATCTGGGAGATGTAGTCTAATATTATATACACAGGGGGGCTTATCTATTTGAATCAATTATTGATTGATTGATTGATTGATTAATTAATTGATTGATTTATAAGGTTTAGGCCTTATGATTTACCCATCTTGTAAAACACAATTTTGGGAGGCTCGTGTTAATAAAATCACAACCGTAAAAACAAGAAAACAAGTGGAGGGAAAATGTACCATTATTAATGTATGGCCTTAAATTAGGTAAGCTCCCCTGATCTGAGCTTGACTCTTGAAGATTACAAAGGTCATGGACAGGTTGCTTTCTTGACAAGAAGAGAGGCAGTCACTTCAAGGGTATGTGTATGTGTACCTGTCATGCACAAATATGCTTTTCTGGCAATTGCCATCCTTTCAAACAATCGCACAGCTTCTGGAAAATCTATCTATTCATCAATCTTTGAGGAAAGAGATACCAAAATTCTAGTTCCATTGTTTTATGACCAATAAACGGAGCATATTTTCTTCTTGAAAGCACTTAAACTGTCACCAAATGGTACTGTGTTTATTCAGTCTTCTTCCAGAGTGTGATAGTGTGGTTGCCTTTGGGAAGAGAAGGCTAAAAGCCCAGGCTGGCTCCCTCACTAAGGGTTTTTTCAGATTCTCATCATAAATTATTTGTAGAGGGCTTCCTCTAAAACTTCAGTCAATACAGTCACAAGTGCCCACTGCCTTAATTCCTTTCTGAGGCAAAGGTGGGCAACTTTTTTTCTGGCACTGTTGAACTCTTTGCAGTATCCTTATTCATTGCTCTAGTGACAGATTTATATGAGGTCCACTCCTGAATTGCTTTGGGCAGATTTCTTTCTCTTTCACTAAGCATGAAAAACCAGTAATGTGCAGAGATTCTGGAAAAAAAAAAGAAGTTTGCTCAACAAGAGCCATAATGGATGCAGTATAATATCACCAGCATTTTTTGCTTGAGTGGTATTTATAATTTTAGGGATATTCAATACACTTTATTTCATTTTCCTGCAAGATTATTTTACATGCACAATCTTAGAAAATTACAGGGATCACAAAGAGGAAGTGTGCATGCTAATGATACCTTGGCCATATATTTCCAACTTCTGAAGAAGAGAGGAGGCAAATGACCGTCAAAGCCCTATGCAGTCTTTAGTCCTCCAAAATTAGTCCATCCATGCTCTAGGGACAGGAATCTCCAAACTTTAAGACTTTAAGACTTGTGGACTTCAACTCCCAGAATTCTCCAGTCAGCATAAATTCTGGGAATTGAAGTCCACAAGTCTTAAAGTTTCCAAGTTCGGAGTCCCCTGCTCTAGAACAAGGTCCTTAAAACAATTGACAAAGGAGTATTAACAGATTATATTTAGATGATATGTCTCAATGAGAGTTGATTGTTAAATTATTGCTTCTTAATTTAGGAGAATTCTTGTACATTCTGGTTAATGGTTAATGGTTAATTTAATTTGTATACCGCCCTTCTCCCGTAGGACTCAGGGCGGTTCACAGCATATTAAAAACACAAATACAATATACAGGATACAAAAAAAAAAAAAAAAAAAAAAAAAAAAAAAAAAAAAAAAAAAAAAAAAAAAAAAAAAAAAAAAAA
>NW_015386913.1:36759-66404 GCF_001527695.2 Protobothrops mucrosquamatus | reverse complement strand
GTTGGAGATCTCATCTTTCTCTAATTTATATTTCTGGAAGGCAGCAAAGATTGTAACAATCTCTATTTTTGATTGACTTTAAATAAGAAATGCCAAATGTTTGAATGGATATTGTAAGAGAACAAAGTTCATAATGATGTTTGCTTCTTTGGGAACCTGATGTTGGGCAGTACATTTGTTTCTTTATTGGAATCTCAAGATGTTCTTTACATTGTACAACTAAAAACAAAGTTATATAAAAATGACCAAAAGCCTCACACACTCTAATGTACATTTGTTTCTAAAGGAAATCAAACTCAGGTAAGCACTGAGCCAATGGAAGTTTTATAGTAAAGCCATGACAAATGATACACAGACTTATATAATGTATGACAATAGTAGCCGTTTTAAAGAAATTTTCAAATATTCTAGTCTAAATACCTTGACAGGTACAAGATAAATGGTATTAAAGGAAAGGCAATAGGTGTTCAAACAAAGACAGAACAGAATAGATCCTGTCAGCCGTTCAAGGTAGCCCAGACTAGAAAACCAAGGCCATGCAGGTTAGTACTATTTTTATAATAAAGGTTTAGTAACAAAATCTTGCAAGTCAGAATGTGCTCACCCTTCTATCTTTCTGTGAACTAAGGAGGGAGTTGCTGAGACATTTGAGCATGGGGTTGAACTAGAAGATCTCTAAGGTCCCGTTCAACTCTGTTATTCTGTGTTACATTCTTGGCCAGGACTCATGCTCTGTTTTGATTGCTGTCTTGGAGGTGGATCCTCCTCCTCCTCCTGTCCTTCAAGGCCATTTTCTCTGCCCCCTACATATCAAGGCACAAAGCAGACTATTATATATGTCATTCTATGGATCTGATTATTGTTCTGCCTATATCCTTTACAGGAACTTTTTGTGGAGTTTGGGCCTACAGTTCACTTGCTTGATCATTTGCAGGGCTATAGGTAAAGTAGCCAGAACGATGGTAAAATCACTGCAAGAGAAGGAAGACTACCTGGGTGTTAGCCCAAGTAAATCAGACAGGAAACAAAACCAGATGAGCAAAATAGATTTTGTTGTAAAGCTATGCTAATAGAATCTTGTAAGTGTGAAAGTACAAACTTCCTGCCCACCACTCTTAAGTGCTAAATCCATTTGGGCTGGTCCTTCTTCAGTTTCTTTCTTTGACTGTTAATCCTCTGCAGGCTTCTGCCTCTCTTGTCTGATGGCTTCCTAGACAACATCTCCTCTCCCTTTTCCTTGAGGTTATCCGTGCATTCCATTACATTGGGCATGGATGATAAATATAAGAGTGGGACCAACAACATTCTAGAAATCAATCTACTTCCATTTCTACCTTTAAAAAGTCCCCCAACATCTCCAATGGCCCTAAAATAACCCTTCCATATACAATTGTATTGAAAGAATTAAACTTTTTCAGTCACCAGCCACAGAAGCCATATGTAAAAACAAGCAAACAAAACAAAACAAAACTCATAATAAAATGTTGCATTGTGAAAAGCTACTTTTCCCTAACCATTTATCCTCCATTCCACCATGATCCAGTTTCCTCTCCTCCCCATCTGCCAGCATTCTATGACCAGTGAACATGCCCAGTCGTTATTAAGAAGTTGTGGGTTTTTGGGAGGACATTTAAAAATGCTTTTTAATCTATTCCACAGGCAAGATCTACTGGAATGGAATTCTTTACTGTTTTATCTTCATACACTTTCTCCTGTTTTAATTGTCTTCACTGAAATAGTGCATCATAGGGCAATACTTTTTAAACAAGGTACTTCAAATGTGCTAACTTAAAGAATGTATAAAATAATCCAGGACCCATTATTCCTGTGGAATTAAAATTTCAAGAATCTTCAGATAGTTGTATTTGCAAATTTGTGGCCACTGCAGAATGGTCGCAGCCAGCCACGCCAACATGACTGTTATGTCCAACACTTCCCACAAACTATGTCAATGGAGAAGCCAGTTGGAAATCAGAAGTTGCTCTTACTGCCACTGCTTTTTTGCCCTCCTGTAGTCATTCTGTTTCTTTATTTAGGTAAAGAAATATCTCTGAGAGGATAACCCAATGGGTCATGGTTTCTGCAGTATATGTATATATTTCTTGCCCTCACCATATTTTCAGTTTATCAGACGCAATCCAACATTTTAAGTGGGTTACGATGTGGTTATCTGACAGACTATTTTTCTCATTATGAATTTGATTGGGAAAATTGGTAGAAAACTCCCTCTTGAGTGCACAGTGGCCATACTATATAGTAGTGATGGCGAACCTTTTAGAGACCGAGTGCCCAAAAACTGGCCCCGCCCTGCCCCACCCCTTGCCCCACCCCCGCTCTGCCCCCCATTCCCTGCCCCGCCTGCCCACAGGACCACTCACCGCCTTCACAGCCCGCCGCAGATCACCCAGGCAGCCCAGCAGCTCTATGGCGGCCACACCCTCTGCCCGCGCCCTGCAGCATCAACTCCATGATGGGGTGTGAGGGCAGAGTCTTGTCTTCGCTGCCTGGCTTCCATGTCCTTGGCTGCACTGCTCCTGTGGGCCACACTTGAAGGCGACTCTCCTTCAGGGGGGCTGCTGTAGAGGAGGAGGTCACAGGAGGAGGCAAGGCTGGGGCAACAGCACGTGTGCCCACAGAGAGGGCTCCGAGTGCCGCCTCTGGCACCCGTGCCATAGGTTCACCACCACTGATATAGGAAAAGGATCTCTTGCATCCAAAATGAAACTAACCCTCATTCTTAGCTTTCAAACAAAAGTTTCAACAGACTATTTAAATATAGCCTTTTGGAGTACTAGCTGTGGCTTTGCTGTTTTCATATTAGTGAAAAGTTTTAATATATTTTAATTAATTAATTTTAATACAATACTTAAAACTTTCTTAATTTTTACCCTCTTTTTAACCAATCAATTGCCCCATGAGCCTATTCTCCCTGATTTAATCAATCAATCAGAATAGATCTGGAAGAGACCTTGGCGGCTTTCTGCTCCAACCCCTTGCTCTATCTAGAATCGCAGTTGCCATGCCAATACTATGGTATAAGCTTGGCATAGCAACTGCAAATCTAGACCCACCTAAACCTAAGGCAGGAAAGCTACTTATTCCCATCATCCTCAGACTGAACTGCAGGTCTTTCTTTGCAATGATGGAGTTTCTGATACACAATCTTAGCAGAGGAAACAAGAAGTAAAGAAGATTGTTGGGAATACAGTAAATGGCTTCTCAAGAAAGCAGTACCACAATTTCAATCACAAGTATCAAGGAACTTTTTTATTGACTTTCAGAATACACTACAGTCCTAGCTTCCATAGCACGGCATGTCTGCAGGCACATTCCATTAATGAACACAGTCAGAGTCTTCACCAACACTGCCTCTCCCTGCGTGAGGCCAGCTTATTGCTTGACCCCAACTGACATCACTTCCCTCTTTATGGCACAAATTCTAAAGGAAGCCAAATGTTGGTGCAGCAGCAAGAAGGAAGTTAAGGTACAATTTAATCTACTTAAAAGGATACATGTTCCCTTTTATTTTTTTAATCTCTGAGATAACATTAGCAAATCAAAAGAGGTTTCTATTTTTCTGCCTCTGTGTAAACATACTAGGTGACAAACATCTGCTTTTTATTCCAACAAAATCAATCTGGAGCCCAAATGAATATGCTTCACTTAGAAGAGGATTCTTTTTTTTTCCTTCCCCAAAAAACCAGAGTTGACATCGACGAAGACATTTCATCTGGGTAAAAAAGGGCTAACCGCAGTTCCACAGCTCATTTGTGAACCCTATGAAAACTGGGGATGGCAAAATATAGTTTAAAATGTAAAAAAAACAAAACTAAACTAAATTTGTATTTTGTAGGCTTGGCCTTATTTTCCTCCCATCAAACCAAAGAATACTTAGAACACATTGAATATATTTATGTGATTACACAGCTTTCCTGAAATAAATATATATATATTCACATTATTCCCTTTCCACATAAGTCAGATTATGTAAAGCACAGAAAAGAAATAAAAATAGGAAGTCAACCAAGTTGAAAGTGTGAAATTAATAATGAGAGAGAAAAAAATATGAAACAGTATAGGATGTCATTAAAATATATTCGTCTTTAGTGTTCAACTTTTTAAAATCTCTTTTTAAGGAACTAGGAGCATGCTCATATATACAATATTTTTTTTTCTAAAAATTCCTTCCTTGGAACTGACCACAAACTATCCAGTACTTTTCTACCAGCATTTGGACATTTCCTCATTCCTTAGTAAGCATGGAGAAACTTTGCTATTATTTTTTTTGCCATTTAATATTTTATTCTAAATGGAAAACACTCCATTGCATCATACAATCTACATAATATTTGCTGAAAATAATTTGGCTTTTCAACACAAAAAACACTTGGAAATTTCTTCTCTCACATTCATACATTTCCAAATGAGCTAAATGATCTGAAGAGCAAAAGATCCAGTCCCATTCTTAACACAAAGTCACACTCCACTTCCCAAAATTGTTCACTGTTATGTCTCATACCCATCTGATCAGAATTCTGATCAGCCACTTCCTAGGCACATTTATTAAACTAATTTCGTTTTTACTGTATATTTCCTTTTGCACAAGGGAACAATAATAGCATTCTTCCAAATATCAAATAGAAGTGCAACTTTCACATCTACCTTAAGCAAATTCACATCCACTTTATGTATCAACCATATACATATTTTAACATTTCTCCAATTATACTATCCATGCCTTCAGCCTTACCATTTTTCAACATACTCATATGATTTTTTTTTATTGGACACAAGAACGTATTGCTATCCATGGCTCAGTTATTTTTTTTTCTGCATTCTTTCATCTCATTCCCATCCATCCATTCATATCATCTAACATATCCTTGCATCACGTTCACTCCCCAAAATTCATCCCTACTTCACTCATGATCACAATTCAATGTAACATCACATGCAAATATCACAAACCATGAATTTGTACTTTTATATGCACCCATAACCTAGGTGATAGAAATGAATACTTTTGGAAATAATTTTAGCTCTTTAATTAATAATTAAACTTACACTTCTACTTCCCTGCTTATATTCATCAACTCAGAACACTTTCATTCAGCTGTTACATCCTTCCCCTTTCTCTTATTTGCACAGGCACCCAACATATCTATTTTTCTTTCTTTTCTTTCGGTCATTTATTCATGCTGCTTGCTATTTCCATACATTCTTAGTTGCAATATGCCATGGTCCCCACCAGAACTGTTAATGGATATCTTTCTTCTGCACTCATCATGGCTTTAATTAACCCATGTGTTCACATAATTCATTGTTAGTTCACATATTCATTGTTAGTAAGATAAACTTGGCCTTGGTCATACTGATAATACATGAAGCTTTCTCTGTTAATGGTAAGTACAGTAGTACTACTAGTTGTTGTTTTTTTCACTTGCCTATACCTACAAGAGTACAAGTTGTACCACATAGTTTAGGCATATTTTGGTCAGCATGCCACAAAGTACAATCCAGGTCCAGGGTTATCCCAAGTCATGTTACACTCTTCTATGCAAGACAGGATCTCTAATATAGACATTACTTCTCAAGGCAACATGTTTTTGCCAGCATCTATTCAATTCAGAGATATGCAAACTCAGGATATGAAATTTCTGCAGATATAAGCTGAGCTGGGTTTGTTAGATAAATCTAAGATTTTGAAAATCCATTACTAGGTCTCTCAAGAGTTTTATTTCTACACTCAGAAAAAGGATGAAGACTACACTAGTGATCATAAAAAAAATAGGGCACTGAGAAATAAAAAATAAAACTAGGTGAAACATTCAATTGTCTTTCACATAATATATATTTTTGCTCTGATAGAAGCTTCCTATAATTCAGAAGCTGGTTTCAATTCCAGGTAGATGGACATCAGATCTCCAACTCAGTGTACCAATTTTACTTCAACACCGGCTGTCATTGTTCTCAGAGATTACATAAATGGCTCATTAACTGCACTGCATGGTAGATTTCAGATTCTTTCCATATTTGTCTATATTGAAAAGTCCAGTTCATATATTTCAGTGAGAGAACTCTCTTCCTGTGGGAATAAGGCTAGGTAGGATTCCTGAATACATCTGAACCCAAGATGGGTTTCAGGCAACTTCTCTTTAATTATTTCTATTCCACCTCTTTTCCCTCCTGGTAAATCAACTGTCTTCTGGCAGTGTCCCATTAAGTATTGCTTGATGCCAGAAGGCCTTAACTTCAGTATGAATGTGACTTCATGTACTTGCAGATGATATTAAGTTTGCAGCCTTCTCAGAAGGTTGAAACAAATGCAATAACAATTGGAAAGGTTACCAAATATACTACAAATTTAAAAAAAAACGGATAGGTCATTTGGAGCATCAAGGGGCAACCAAGGTCTGTCTAGACCAGTGGTTCTCAACCTGTGGGTCGGGACCCCATTTGGGGTCGATCGACCATTTCACGGGGGTCGCCAAGAAAGGCTATCCGCCATTTTTTTTGTCCGCCATTTTTTTGTCCGCCATTTTTCCCCCTTTTCTGGCGGGTGCCTTACCTCCCTTGGGCTGGGCCAGCTGGTGGTCGGCCTGCTCTGTCTCTGCCGCTTGCCAGCTATGCCTCGGCTGGCGCAGGGGGCGGAACCACGTATGCGCGGCGCTCCCGGGCAGGGAAAGTCCTCGACTTACGACCGGTTGGGTAGTCCTCGACTTACGACCGCTTTAGTCCTCGACTTACGACTGGTTTAGTCCTCAACTTACGACCGGTTTAGTCCTCGACTTACGACCGGTTGGGGTCGCGGCATTAAAAAGGTTGAGAACCACTGGTCTAGACCAGGGGTAGGCAACCTTGGCTCTTTTATGACTCGTGGACTTCAACTCCCAGAATTCCTGAGCCAGCATAGCTGGCTCAGGAATTCTGGGAGTTGAAGTCCACGAGTCATAAAAGAGCCAAGGTTGCCTACCCCTGGTCTAGAACAAGCTGCTTTTTATTGGGGCAGTCAGATGGTGTGTGTGTCCCATTGCTTAAGCGGACTCGAATTAGCAGTAGGTCTTCAGTTTCTTAAGGAAGTGCCTCTTCAATCCTGACCTCCGATCTTTCCAGGGGCTCCTGCGGGAACTGAAGGGAGCACCGGTTCTCAGAGGTGGCGACGGCAAGGTTCAACTAAGCATTTTAATTCAGAAGAAACCCCCCACTCCCAACATGTTTCGGGCACTTGTTAGTCTGCCCACCATCCCATCTTTCAATACACAGCCAGGACCTGCCTAAACTAAGGAAGGCAGAAACCTTCCACAACCCACTGGCCCCACGCGGGAAAAGAGCAGAGCAGCAACGGGCGCTCGCAGGTGCAACGTGGGGAGAAAGCTGACTCCCCTTCCCGCCGTCATCAGCCCCCGTCCCGCATCTCAAACCCGGAGGGGTCATTTCCTTCAAACGGCGCCGTGACTCTCGTCGGTCAATCGCCGACTCCCCACCTGCTGGCCCGCCCGCCCCTCCGCCGCCTTCTCACCCGCGGACTGGTTCCGCCGTTGGTTTCCCTCCTCGCGGATCACCACCGTCCTCGACACGTCGAGGATCGAGGCGGTGGCTGCTTGCATGGCTCCCGGGCCCTCGGGGCTTCCGAGCCGCAGGGGGGAGGGGGCGACCTGGCCCTCTTCTCCGGGCAAAATCTCGCACTCTTCCCGGGGGGGCCGGGAGGGAGGGAGGGAGGGACGGAAGGGTCTTCCCCGCTGGCCTGTCCGCCGCGGCTGAGGGATCGCGGCGCTCCGGCAAGCTTCTCTCTAACGGGCAGGAGCGTCGTCTTCGTTTCCCACTTCTCCTTTCACAACCGCCGGCGCTTCGCTCGCCGTCCCCTCCGCCTCCGCGGCGTCTAACGAGCGGCAAGCAAAGGACGGTGCCGAGCACCTGGAGATCCCGCCCTCCCCCCGTCCCCCTCCCCCTCCCCCCCGCCACACAAGGCACACCTCGCTTCCTCTTTAGCGCTGAGTGCGGGCGAAGGAAGTGGAGGTCGTCGCGCCTTCTTGCTCAAGGATCGTCGCGGACTCGACGAGCCGGATCCGTCGGATCTCTCCGATCGGGTGCGCCCCTTCACCGCGCCGGATCCAATCCATAGGTGTGTCGCGGCTTCTCTCCCCCCCCCCCCCCCATGAAGATCGCACAAGAGACGGATTCCCGCGTCCTGGGGCTTCGACTCGCCGCAACCGGAGCGGGCTGTACGACCCATCTGGTCAAAAGGCAGGCGGACGAGCGCCTTCCTTTAGCCGACTTCGGGCACAATCCGGGGCCTCCCCCTCGGTAGAAGTGGTCGCGTCAGGGTCCCGCGCTCCTTAGTCCGACGTAATCTTCCCCTTCCTCGAGAAAACGGGAGCACAGGACCATTTGGGCCACGTGAATATGCATGAGTAATTTCTTCAACACTTATGGTTGTATAAGACAAAGGCATGCTCCGCTGGGGATCATCACACACCGCGGAATACTCTCCCGAGGCAGACGTAAGGCTTTTTTTGTCTACAAAAGCACATATTTATGTTTTGCGTTGCTCCTTATTTAAATAATTCATATCTTGCCTGATCTTTGGGAGCTCACACACAAGCGCGCCCTCCTTTCATTTCCCCCCCCCCCCCGTAAACAGAGCTTTACGATGGTAGATCAGACTGCAAAATAGATCAGCTCAAAGTTACTTCCACGACAGTGGAATTGAACCTGCAGTCTTCCGTATTCTACCACTGCTTCACACTGCTGTGTTTATTAAGTTTCCATTCTCTACACACACACACACACACACACAGAGAGAGAGAGAGAGAGAGAGAGAGCGTGGACCTAAAAATATGTCTGATTTGCATATGTTCCTATCTTCCAAAATGTCTGGATGAAAATATTTTTTTTTAATTTTGTGGTGGGGACTAATAACATCAAATGACTCAAGCAGTAATGCACCCAGAATATTTTTGATGCACAAGCAGAACTTTCTCAATGTATAAATCTATAAACTCTTACTGAACTATGGTTTGTATTATACTTGTCTGGGTTTGTATGATCATACCTACTTACAAGAAATCTGGGATGGACGATTGACAGCTGTGCAGCTCAGAAGGTGGGACAAACAAGAGCAGTAAGAATAAAGCTTTTGTAGATAAACCATTAAATATTCTACTCTAGTACCAAACAAATGTTGTACACTACATCTACTACAGATGACTATATAATAATGCCAGTCTAGTGAGATGAGATAGATAAGATAACCTTTATTGTCATTTTTTACTGTGAGCACACTGGCCCACATTAAAAATGAAATTCTGTTGCTTGCTCTCAAAAGAAAGTATATATCTACCCATACACATACCTAACACACGCTATATACAAGTTCACAAGGTTGATGCTATATAATCATGCCAACTCATATGGCCATAGTATCTAATAAAAACTACTATGCAAATTACATAAATTATGTAATTTCTGTTAGATGTCATGAAGCCAATGACATCTTATAATAAGTAGTTCATATGATTTGATAAATATGACATCATTTCCTTCCTGTCTGGATGCCCATGCACATATCCCTATTATTCCCCTAACTGTGTAACTCTAAAATTGCTCCATTATCCCAAATAAGTGATGGCCTTCAAGCCTTGTTGTCAATTAGAACCGCTAATCAAGCTGCGATCCTATGAGCCTTTCTTTCATTTAGTAGGGCTTTGTTTATGGAGAATCTAGAGCAGGGGTCTTCAAACCTGGCCCTTTTATGACTTGTGGACTTCAACTCCCAGAATTCCTCAGCCAGGCACGCTGAGGTACACAAGTGTGGGGTTTGATTTCAGGCAGCACTGAAAGATTAAGAGGGTTAATTGTAATTCATGGAGACATCCATGTAGTTTTCTGGTTATCAAGATAGAAGTGTTTGCTTTCTTCAGGCATGATGGGTTTTTTTTTAATGTTCCCAGACTATCTTAACATTCTAGAATTCCATGGGGTTGCCCATCCAAGTGTCAAACAGTCTGAATCCTGCTTAGCTTAGCAGACTGTATGTCAGCCCAGCGTGTAAACTCATAACTTGTCATTATTAATCTTGGGCTTTGGATATGATAACATAATCCCCTCCAGGTGGTTTTTATTGCCATCTCACCAACTGACTGACAGACATCTGCACGAAACTAAGCTGATCTGTGCAAGGCAGGGCTATTTATTTATATTACCATAGCTTGATCTGCAGAAAAGGTAAGTCATTTCTAAAACTAAAATACCGTGATATACTTATTAGATCAGCAAAATAAGATGGAAAAAAAGATGAGAGAGGTTAAAGCTAAACCAGAAGATATGGACCGATTTAATAATAACACAGGATTCTTTTATTTCAGGCTGCAGCATATATACACAAGCAAATTTATTTTTTTTAATCAAATTTCTATGGCTGCCCATCTCACACAAGGTGACTCTAGGTGACATACATTAAATCCAACAATTAAAACAATATAAAAAACAGATAAACAAGTAACCCAAGTAAAAACAAGAAAGTGAGAGGGTTAACATATGTGGTGCAATCAATAGATGGGCTTTCTCCTTGGGCCTAAAGAAAAAACATTTTGAGGGCTTTCTAAAAGGCCAAAAAGTTGGAGCCAATTTCATCTCAGAGGGAAGTTGTTCCAGAAGGTGGGTGCCACAGCAGAAAAGGAACATCTTGGTCCCATCAAATGGAAATCCTTAATAGATGAGACCTACAACATGCTTCTGCTGGCCCTGATGGGCTGGGTAGAAATAATTAGGGAGAGGATAGCCTAGCCCTGTACCAAACAACTCCATGAATGGTCCTGGAAGCAAATTATGTAGCTCACAGAGCAGAGATATAACTATAACATTTTGTACTATCTGAAGCTTCGGGATATTGCAGCTCCATGTAGAGCAAATTATAGTCCATTCAGGAGATGACCAGGATATGAGTAATTGTGAGCAGAGCTTTATGATCCAGGAGCAGGCACAACTGGTAAACAATATGAAGTTGTGCAAAGGCCTTCCTAGTCACAACTGCCACCTGCTCCTTGAGCAGGAGTCGTGAATTCAGAAGGACCCCCCAGTTTATGCATTAGGTATGTTTGGGGCAGTGCAACTCCATTCAGTAGCAGTCTCAAATTTGGAAGGCCTAAAATCCAAACCAAAGAAAGAGAGAGAGAGAGAGAGAGAGAGAGAGAGAGAGAGAGGAAAGAAAAAAAGAAAGAAAGAAAAGAAAGAGCAACAATATTGTGTGATTGATCTTTCCTCTGCAGGGTCCAATGGTCTCTATCTCATTGACTAAGGCAGTGATGGCGAACCTTTTAGAGACCGAGTGCCCCAAAACTGGCCCCGCCCCACCCCACCCCTCCTCCTGCCCCACCCCACCTGCCCGTACGGCCACTCACCACCTCCAGGGCCCACTGCAAATCACCCGGGCAGCCCAGCAGTGCCATGGCGGCCACGCCCTCTATCCGCGTGATGGGGCATGAGGGCAGAGTCTTGTCTACGCTGCCTGGCTGCCATGTCCTTGACTGCGCTGTTCCATGTGGGCCATGCTCGGGGGCAACTCTCCTCCAGGGGGGCTGCTGGTGAGGAGGGAGTCGGGGGAGGCGAGGCTGGAGCAACAGCACATGTGCCCACAGAGAGGGCTCCAAGTGCTGCCTCTGGCATCCGTGCCATAGGTTCGCCTCCACTGGACTAAGGGATTCCAAAATCTTCCAGTGGAGATTTTTGGGCAAGTAGAAAAGTGCAGGGGGAAGTCATCAAAGGTCACTTTCCCTACCCTTCTCCAATAATGTTCTCCTCCCTCAATCAAAAGCCTCTCATCTATGGAAGGTTTGAACTGGATTCAATACATAATACTATAATATATTCAAAGTTGATTTTTCTTTCCTGCAATAGAAAGAAATTAATTATTCTTTTTGTAGTTATATTTTATCCTGGCATATAGAAAGAGCAGAGTTGTTCAAAAGTACCCAGAAGAGCAACAAGAACAGTTGCCTAATTTTTCCTCAAATGGCTATTTATGCAGAAGAAAACCAAACGGGAATATAATTTCCCCCAAGGTGAGTTTAGCCATGACCCTATTAGCTTTCCACAAATCTCTTAAAATATGGTTTCTTCACCAGTCTTGATGATCCCATGGAAACTGGGACCCTGAAGGATCCTGTTGTGTTTAGGATGTTGGTCCATTCTCCCACAATCTTACTTATGTTTATGCTTAACTGTTTTTAATGGTTGTTTATACTTGTTTATACTTTAACCTGTTTGTTCCACTGTATGCTGTCCAGCATCACATTTGTGAGATGGGTTGCTATGTAAATTTGCTAAATAAATAAAACGAACATCATAGTATTTCAGAATTGGGTAGTGAAAAGATCTGAATATCATCAGTCTCTTGGCTACATTTGCTAGTGCATTAGTGATAAGCTGATGCATTTCTTTCTTATGGAAATAAGTAGCATTTAATCAAGCCAAACTATAAATATTATAGCAAAAAGATCCACAATATAAAAGTCTCCTTTGAACTGAGCTTGACTCTAGGTAAGTAGATGAGCCTTGTGTTGTTATCTTGGCAACAATATATATGTTTGTTTCACTGTCTTCTTCCAAAGTGGTTCTGAGTCTCTCATTCGAGCCTCAATCTAGCCCCGGGATTATTCCCTGGTAGTCTCCCTTATAGGTAAAAATCTGACCCCGGTTGGCTTTCAAATCCCATGGTGCCACCATTATTACTTGCTCACTAAAATGTATTTACCTCAACATAAAATATCTCCCAGGTATTTTTTTTAATCCTTGGATTAGCAGGTCTATATTTATCCCAGTTTATCTCCAGGAAGATCCCATTCTGAGGCAACTCTGTGACACATAGGAAGATTTCAGGTAGATCGATGAGATGAAGCAGTCTGCTTCAAGTTTCTACAACAGAATGGAATCTGAATCAATAATGAGCTGCAAGCATCAAAAAAGAGAAAGTGTTGTGTTTGCCTGCATCAAAGTTTCTTCTCAGAGAAGAAGAGAGAAAAGAGAACTTTTGAGTTAGAATATGTGATTCACACAAGCAGTTTTTTTAAAATGAGTGTTGAACATATGAAGGCATGCCTTCCTAACTAGCTTGATCGTGTTTTCCTGTTCTTACATACATCATATGTTCATGTTCAACACTCATTTTAAAACACTGCTTGTGTGAATACTTATGTTCTCACCCCACTTCAGCTCTCCATACAAATCCAGCATTTTACTTTCCAGTGCTTTCAGTGATCCACGCAGACCAGCATGGAGAAGCTAACAGTATCAAAGAGCTATGACTACTTTGGTCAAATTACATTATTGTTAAGGAGCATTAGAAGAATTTGGCAAGGACAGCTCTATTGCCAGACATGTTTTTGAATTTCCCTCCCATTATTTCTAATGACAAGCATACAGGCCCATGCACAGGTCTACTCACGCATGCATACTGTGGCTAGCCTTTGGTACTCCATTTAAGTGGACAACTGCATTAATGGAGGTGATTTTTCATGATAACTACCTCTGTGCAGAATGGATGGTTAAATAATAAGTTGGCAGAAATGGTGAAATTGACAACTTTGATTCAATTTTATTTTCTACCTAGAAATTACTTTTGCACTTTTTGCAAGAAACGGAAAGAAATGAAAATGTGATTTTGGAATTTGATGATTAGAATTATGTGGGATTAGAGAAATAATGTGGACTATTGATAATTAAGAGTTTGATGTATTTTTAAATCTATATCTGTACCAAAGAAAGTTGGAAACCATTCTCTTTCTATTTTCTTTAATTTTTGTTCCTTTTTCCTTCTGCACTTTTATCTTGCTTTTTCTTCCTTTTGAATTCTTTTTCTTTTTGCATGTCTATTTTTTTTATTCCTGGTTTTTTTTAAAATTCAACAAAGTCTTATTCTAATATGTGAACAACCCCTTTCTTTCAAGAGTGCAAAATATTAAATTCAGACGGAATACTGAAAGGGTGCACAAGGCCATGAAACCTGCTCACCAGCGAAGCTTATCCTTCCCCATGCTTATTGGATTTAATGCGGTGGTGGGATTCAGCCAGTTTGCACCACTTCGGCAGAACCGGTAGCTAATTTTTTGTTACCCAGGCCCAGAATGGACTTCCGGAAGTGGCATCCACACAGAGAACCAGTTGTTCACATATTTAATCCCAGCACTGATTTAATGGTAAAGTTGTGGGTCAAGGGGGCAAGTTACTAACATTTTAACAGAAGCAGTTTATTTTTATATTCAGGTTTGGCTGCTCAGCCACTAAGGTTAAAGCAGAATTAGGTGGGTTTAGGGACTGTGGAAACAGTGCTGTGAGCAGAGCTGAACAATTGCAGATTGAAATAATGAGATGGAAGATGTATTTAACCAACACACACACACAAACACATATACACAGAGAGACAGACAGACAGACAGACAGAGACAGGACAGAGACAGAGACAGAGAGAATGAATTCAGCCTAATATTAGGTTTAAGGGTAGTAATTTTGAACAAAGCCATAGAGAATTGCAGAAATGGTAATCATCAAGGTCATTTTGAAAGATCTATCATGATGTATAATTATTTTGTATTTGCTATTAAAATAGTGCATCGATATCAATAAATGGTACGTGTGAATTGTTGAAATAGTAGCTTTGATGATCGTGAAATGCTGCTTCTCCAGAACAAAATTTTAGACCTTATATCAAAGGCAATCTATTGCCCTTGCTTTTAAACTGAAATATGGAGGCTTATGTTGCTTTCCATTTTGCCACAGTTCTGCATGTCTACAAGGTGAATTTTTAATATATGACAATTCTGCACATTTTCAAAGACTCTTGTGACATGGGCAGCCATACAATTATGATAAATATGTAAATAAGACATGGCAAAATTGCATGCAATTTCAGCATGAGGTCATCTCTTAAAAATAACTATAACAATAACTATTGGTTATAGACATAAGGGAGCCTTCCAAATACTATCTTGCTTCCCAGATCTTAAGGAATATTTTGGTCCTCTTTGCCTATACAATATTGCTGCTTATTTCCCTCAAAGTCATAGAACAGGGGCTGAGGAATTCTGGGAGTTGAAGTCCACAAGTCATAAAAGGGCTAAGTTTGAAGACCCCTGTCATAGAATATAGAATAATAGAATAATAGGGTTGAAAGGGAGCTTGGAGGTTTTCTAGTCATCTAGTCCAATGCCCTGCTCCTATAGACCACATGTGTCAAACTCGCCACATCACGTGATGTGTCGCGATGTATCACGACTGTTTTTGCACTCCTGGAGCTGGGGTGGGCACGGCCTCTGTATGATGCAACCGGCCTGCGGGCCAGCAGTTTGACACCCCTGCTATAGACTATTCCAGACAATGGCTGTCTCTTCTTGATTAATTTAAATTTCTCCTTCGTTCTAGGTGTAATCTCTCTTTAGGGTATTCCACCCATTACTTCTTGTCCTGCCCTCTGTGTTCTCTAGGTTGCCTCTCTAATGGACCCATCACAGAATAGCTTATGCCCAGGATATGTAGAAGTTGTTGTGTTTGCATAGCTTTTAAAGTATGCAAGCAAGATAATATAAACATTTGCAAGGAGGCTGTGAAGAAGAAATTGAACTTAAAATAGTTACAACAAAAGTGATGACAGTTCTCATCATCCTAATACCCTCAGCTAATGTTATTCCAGAAACATTCCCTTTTGTAACCTTCACTTAAAAGAAATGTTTTCAGATAAAAGAGTAGGTTTAATCCATGCCTAAAATGCCACATTGATTATTTACATCAGTTTACCTTGCAAAAACTATTTTAAAAATCCAATGATTGAAATGGCTACTTGAGATTGATTTGTACATTGTGTTCCCTAGATTGAGGAGATGGCCTATAGAATATTTTATACTAAAATGTGGTATATGCATGGCACATTTCCAGATATAGCTGAGAAATAATAAAGACAAAGCCTTCTTATAGTTGAACTCAGCTTCCGTATATACATAGTTCATGGTACAGTGTTTTAAATATTTGGAAATATGTTGCTGAACCATTTAGATACCAATTTCTGTCTTCTGCTTGCTACTATCCCTGTAATAGAAGTGCCACCTGAAGTAACTGGCTTTCTTCCACTGAATGAAGGGCTTATATGTTCATTGCCGTTTTATGCCATCAGATGCCAAAGTGACTCTCAGCAATTTATATTCTAAAAATATGAAACATTGCAACAAGTTACAATCAAAATAAAAAGGTCAAATGCAGGTGGGTGCCAGGATGACAATATTCACTTCCCAAATGCCCTCTGTAACAATTTAGTATTCAAAGTCAACAGAGATGGTTTCAAGAAGTACATTATTCCATGGTGTGGGACTTCAACTGCAAACCATAGCCTGTGAATCTTCATCTCCTTCACCCACTCATTTTCCCGTCATGGGAATCTACCACTGAGTGTACTGCTGCAGTCTACAAAGCAATGGACAGTCTTTCTCAGAGGTTTCATAAAGAGGGAAAAGTACAGAATCTCCTCCCTGACTGCCACCAAATGGTATCACCTTCTTAGGAAGCATTGTGCCCTTAACTCCCAGTTCTTACAGGAAGTCAAGATGGTATCATGGTCAATGAGGTTGAAAAAGACCAGAAGGGGTGCGTTCCTTCCTTCCAGGTTTCTCTTTTATAGTGAATCATCCAATGTTTCCCAAGCCCAACTGATCACACACCCATTTCTACCTTAAGAAGTCAGAAAGGCATGATAAAATATGCAGGGGGAAAAGTTCATAGGATAAGCAGAATCCCAGGTAATATTGTAAGATGTTACTTGAAGCACCATCTCACATGAATGGCCAAGTTTACAGCAAATCTGAGTGACTTTATCAGGAAAACTGCTGATCCTAAAGCTTACCGAGACCAGGATACTGTACATCTCTTCCTATCTATTGTACCTAACAAGTTTAGCATATGCCAACCTATTGAGTTAGTCTAGTGCTAGTGGTTCCACTGGAAAATTGGTGACCAGGAATTGAACAGTGGTGTAGATCCTTTGTGGGGTGTAGGTATACAGAATTCTATATGGTTTTATATTTTCCTATAATGGTTCAATATGAAGTTCAGAACTAAGCAAGCATTTATTTAACTCACTAAAGGGTCATTCTTGTGTCATTTGTTGCTTTACCCTGTCCTTGGTGAGGCACCTGTGTAGAGCTGGATTATCTTCTTCATTTTCAATCTAATAAATCTTGAGAAACAGATATACTTGAAATCTGAGATGGTCTGATTGCCACCTGGCATAAACAAAGATTCTTTGACCTCGATGGTCTCATTTTGGCAAGACTCCTTAACCTTGACCTTTGATGGCCTCACTCTTGGGCAGAAGAGCAAAGCACTCCAAGATAAGAGAGTTGTCCTCCTTGTCCTTGGTAAAATCCAGAGAGATGAGACAATTGCAAATCAGGTGTGCTTATTTATATTTTGAAGGTTATACAGTATAAGCTAATCCTAAACTTCCATAAGATGGAGCTTCAGGGCAGTTATAAAGTGCAGTATGTTTGCTGACTTTTAGGGTGTCTGCTTGTCAGATGCTATATTTTTTCTATCCTGCTCTATGGAGTAGAGAGTTGCTCTCTGACAGAAGGCCACCTGAAGAGACTAGAAGCATTTGAAATGTGGATTTACAGGCGGCTGTTACCTATAAGCTGGGTTGACAAGATCAGAAATGAGGAGGTGATAAGCCGCCTGGGAAAGCCAAGGAAAATCATCAAAACAATTAAAAATCAAAAATTAGAATATTTCGGACATGTGATGCGACACCCAGAAAAATATGGCATACTCCATTTAATCCTCCAGGGAAAGATTGAAGACAAAAGAGGTCCAGGCAGAAGAAGAACATTGTGGCTTCAAAATCTAAGGGACTGGTTTGGACAAAACTCAGCAGCACTTTTTCATGCGGCTGCTGATAAAAACAGGATCGCCAATATGATCGCCAACATCCGATAACGGATATGGCACAAGAAGAAGAAGCTTGCCATTATCTCTCTGGGGTTCCATGACTGGAAAAAGAAGTGTAAGATCTTTCTTTCTTTTTCTTAGTGTATTCTTCAATATTTTAATTGCTAATGGTATTAATATTTTTTGATTGTTGCCTCATGTTACATGACTATACTGCCTTGGAATAAAGCCTTAAGTGCTCATATTAGTCTGTTTGTTGCTTCTGAATGCAACAAATACAATGCAATACAATACAAAAGAATCAATACAACCTGTGACCCAACCCAACTGAGCAAAGAGCAATACAGTCAGGTTGACTATTACTTAGGACAACCTAATGGTTGTCATGGATTAGCTTGCTTGGAACCATCCAAGGCATGGAGCTTGAGGTCTCCTCAGCACAATAAGTTGGGGATCTCGACCAGCAGCCTGGTATTGAGATCCAGGAGCTTAGGAAGGTGTTCTGCTAGGCAGATGGAGCTGGTATAAAAGCAGGCTCTCAACTAATAGACAGGCAATCATATTCCATCATGGACGATGGACCTGGAACATGCAAGGTGAAGATCATCCCTACCTATCCCACTGCTGGAAAGAAGAATTAAAACCTGGAGGGGTAAATCTCTGAGAGGGTTTCATCACCTCCTTTCCCCAAACAGGTATTGGTAATGCACTCCAAGCTTGGTCGCTCATCTGCAATCAAATTGTGATGAATGTGACCTTGTTTTAAATAGACCTGCATTCATTATCAGCAGTACAAGGCCATGTCAAGAAACAATACAACCACATGGATCTAGGAGTGGGTCATTAAGTTTGAAAGTGTGGATCAGTAACAAATTAATAGTCTCCTTCCTCTTTGATGCCTCAACCAATGCCCCCAACCATATTTCCCATGAACCATTAGAACCAATATGTTGTGAACTTATTGCCAACCCTCTCCACGTAATTGGGCAACATAAGTTTTAATCCACTATCCCTAAGCACTCAATGTACATTTATTCTTTCTCTGAGGCAATCTGAGTGGAAGCTAATATCTGACAGCCCACTCTTACCAGTTTCCAACTCATTCTTAATCTCTTCCAGCTTTTCAGGTCCCTTCACAATTCTTTCTCCACTGTGCTGGTTTCCCCAAGAAAACCCCACTCTTACTTGGGTCTTCTAAGTGGATCACTCCTTGTCCTCTCACTCCAAGGGTGCCACTATCAATGCTTCCTGCTTTTCACTCAGGGAAGCATTGCCTACCACAGACCAAAGCCGGTCACACAGCCTCTCCCAAGCCAGCTCCTATTGGATTCCAACTCATCCTCCTGGAACTTATTTTTGTTTGTGTGTGTGGTTAGGTGGAATCTTTTGTATTACTCAGCCTTTCCTATGACATATAATCCATTCTGCTGACCATCTACGGCACTTACCTCCTACCAAATTCCACAATCCAGGTAGATGTCACTATCTCAGCTGGCCATCAAGGAGATTGAAGGTTACCAAATCCCAGTATCTTCCTTGGCCACCTAGACAACTGGGCTCCCCATTAGTATGCCAGACTACTGTATTATTTTAATAATCAGTAATCTCCTTAGGTCAAATTTCTGAAGATTTACTCATGCACCTTGCCCTTACTTTCATCTCTAACTCTCTCCATTAGGTTCTCCTTTCTAATGTTCCATGAATCTTCTTCAACATTCAACCAAACATCTACTCCATTCCCAATTCTCACCACTGTAGCTATGGATCTTAAGCCTTTTCTCTGCAATCTCACTTTCTTCTTTCACTTTTCTTCCTCTCTCCAGCTATTTCATCTGCCTCATTGCATCATTACCAACGTTCCTGGTTGGTTTCCTAGAAAATCTCCTAACCTGGCTTGCAATACCATGGCTTCTTATGGTCAATGAATATCTATAGTAGTCCTTATTGGGACATTTAAACTTAGCAGCTGCTTTTATATCCCTCCAATCATTCTAATGCCAATTTCACATGCCACAATTCCTGAAAACATGCCCATAGGAGGGTTATACTTCTGCCTTCCAGATAATGCTTTTTCCACTTGTTTCCTATCACAAACTAGGGCTCCTCTTCTCAAAGTCCTTTATACAACTCTGATCTTTCCATCTGCCTTGAAAGATGAGGTTTATATGGAAATAGAGGACTATTTCTCAACATGTTTCTCCTTGTACAGAAATTATTGTATGCCACACAGAGTCACTCTTTTGTGGGATGGGCAGGCATATAATTATGATAAATATATAAATAAAACATTGCAAAATTGCATGCAATTTCAGCATGAGTTCTTCTTTTAATAATAACCATAACTCATTTTATTTACTTCTATATTTGTTCTGGGCAAAAAAGGTATCTCAAACAGTTGACTTAGCTATTGAAAAAGTAATCATGATGTACTTATACAGCTAAAGAATATCCATACATCATAATAAATCTGTACCTTGGCTTTCTCTAAGAAGCTTAGAATAGCATTTTAATCTTAAAACACTCTTGGACTTTGATTAACATCTACCACATAATTTTACAATTATATTTTCATTTATATTTTCATTTTGGACATCATCTTAATAGTTTATAAATATGCTGTGAGTTTCCTGTCAAATGTCTATGAGGAAGGCTACTGATATTGGCTATCTTGAGGTAATACAAACACACGGCAAAAACATTGATTATAAAAGTAAAAAAAGACATAAGACAGGAGAAACTACAATTGTCATAGCTGGGGAGAATTTCTGTGATAAAAATGAATGCCTTTTCTCATTTTTTTTCAGATAGCACCGGTTTTGATAATCGATGTACCATTTAAACAGAGGTAGAAGGATACATCTACATTTGTGTGACAGTAAAAAAAAACACATTAATATTACAAGATGCAAAGGAAAGTGGAGATTTGGGTCTACCTGATTTGAAATTGTATTTTGCACTTTGCTGTTTGGTTTGACAAAGAGTGGATGCTGTCGAGAAATAGAAAACTCTTGAAGTTAGAAGGTCATGACCTGAGATTTGGATGGCAAGCATATTTGTACAATAAAGTCAAGGTTAATTTGGATTTAAAAAATCATTATGCCAGGCTTTCCATACTGAGAATATGGAATAGATACAAAGCCAGGTTATGTCTAAAAACCTTTGTAGCTCTCAGCACAAGAAGCATTTTATAGGTGAGAAGTTATAGGCAAACCTACATTATTGCGAGAAACTAGAATTTTGCCAAGGGGAATATAAAATAAAATCAACGGAAGAACCGGGGGCAGGAGGATATAATTAACAATACTATTCTTAGTTACAGTTATTAGAAATATTTAAAATAGATAAAACAGTTTGTAGTTTTGAACATTGCAAGACTGAGTTCAAAATTGAAATTGTCCATAAATGGCAATGTATACATTGGTAAAATGTATACATTTTAATTGAAATTTGAACCAGAAGAAGGAGCAAAATCATGTATGATAAAGTGGGCTAAAATTTTGGTTATAATATACACATGGAACAATGGGAAAATATGCAGTTGAAAAAATTGAAATTTACATTATATTGCAATCTTAAAGATAATTTTAATAAAATGATGTACCACTAATATATGTCACCAGAGAAATTGTCTAGAATGTACAAAGGCACTTCAAATTTATGTTGGGAAATGTGAACAACAGGAAGGAACATTTTTTCATGCTCAATGGATGTGTTAAAAAAATAAAAAAAAATGGATACAAATACATGTACTGAGCTAGAGGATTCTAAAGATTAATATACAATTGAGACCAGAGGTTTTTCTTTTAAGTTGGAATGATTTGGCATTATCCACAATGGAGGGATAGTTAATGAACATGATGGGACTCACCGAAATGGCCAAATTGATTTAACACCTCCACCCACCCAAAAAAATGATAATATGTTTATTGCTAACCTGAACCCTCTTATGGACTTCTTGTGTAAAACAGAAAAAAAATGAATTCATGATTTATGGTTTTGATGATTAGACAGAATAGATTATAGAGTAAAGAAACTGCAATCTTAGAATAAGAGGGTAAATTTATCATTATACTTATAACTGCTTTAAAAGAGATTGGAAGCCATTTCTTTGAATCTTTTTTCTTTTCAGAAATATTTCTGATTTTTTTGTTTTCCTCTTCTTACTTTATATTAGTTTATTTTGGAGACCTAGCTGATAACTCTTTTTCAAATTATGATTCTACGTGAGCTAAGGAAGCTCACTGCCAGCTGGAAGATATTGCAATACTTGGGGATTTTCTTTAGTTTCAGGGAGAAGAATATTGCTCTTTGAGAAGAATAACAGGATTGCACTTTTGTTGAGAGATAAGTAAAGAGATATGAAACCAATGTCAGCTTCCTAAGCTGCTGAATACTCCACTGAGATCTGATGTGAGATCAGTAAATATTGGCTGTTTAAGAGCTTAAGCTGTGTCTCAAGATGCATATTTGTAAATACATGCAAAGATAGGTGGAATACAGATTGAATAAATAATAAGAAGTAACAGTTGCCAACAAACTGGAGAGGAATCAAGCCCACATAACCACTGCACTCTTGGAACTTCTAATCATTTAAGGAAAAATAGTTAAACAAAAGAAAGACAGGATAATACTGACATCTAATCCACTCTCACAGGCAAATCAGTCACATACAAAATCAATATGATAGCAACTTGCCTAAGAGCTTCAGTATTTCCTCAATTTGATACCCTCTGAATGTGATTTACTTTAACTCTCATAATTCCCAGCTAACATGCTCAATGGATAGTTCATAACTGATGGGATCTGAACCTATATTTCTTTCATTTGAATGCAGCAGGCTTGTCACTATGCCACACAAATCAGTGCTAGCTAGCTAAGTTACATTAGACATGTCCATTTTGAGACATAGATTGGACATTTTAGCAATCTAAAATTAAGTTGATACTTTTGCAAAGGAAAAAAACATGGTGCAATAGGCAAATAATAGTAACACTATGAATTCTAGAATGTTAGCTCAAAAGAACTAATTAATAAGGGGAGATACTTTGTCTCTCTCTAAATCAGGATTTATGGTCTTTTGTGACAGGGAACTTCACAAGTTTAAGACCAGAGGATGTAGAAGGTGGGAATATACAGTATGGGTGAAGTTAGGATTTTTCTGTATGCATATAGAAAAGCAAATACACAATCAACATTTTCCTTGTCTCCTTCCTGTCCTGAAATTTCTGTGACATTTTTTTTATTGAATAATGAATTGAGGAGGCAGAAAACATGGAGGCAATTAAAATCTCAACCAAAAAAGCAGCTTATATAAATGGCTCTAAAAAAAAAAGATACTGTTGGATTGATCTCTTAAGATAGCCACACGATTCCTTAGAATGGGGAAACCTCCTTAAAGTTTACTACTATTGAGAACGTCTGAGATCATCTGAGTTTGAGTCAGCTGCCCAAAGGGAGGGGAAAAAAACTCTAGCAGGAAACAGCTAAATCAAAGTTTATTTCATGCAAACTGCATAGCTTTGATAAATCCCCAAAGATTAACTGGAGCAGCTGTATGATTAGTGAACTGCACAAGATGTAGGGTCCCTTGAAGAAGTTGGTATTTTTGATAGATCATTGTACAAGCAGGATTTTTATCTGTCTCAGTTACTGGGGAAAATGATGTTGAAATTAATGGGAGTTTTGACTCTAGCTATTTACCAGGAATTTGTAAAGAGTAAGAAATTAAAAAAACTACACTAAAAAAATCCCAGGCACATCAGGAACAGTGGAGAGTTTTATCCAAGGATCAGAGAAAAACATGAACATCGCCTCATTATTCTATCACAGGTAATGCCTTTGGTGAACTAAAATACTTTCACGGAAATATATCTGAAACAGCAGTAATCCTGTTTGCGCTGACCTCTATAGAAAAGTGCTTTTTCATTACAGTTTGCCCCAGTTTGTTAATCAGCAAGCTAGTCTGAATAACTCCACTGAAATCACATGATGTTACAGAGTTGATAGTGATAAAACAAAGATTTAAAATACTGCACAGGGTTCCTTGGCAGATGGGCAAAGACAGCCCTAGAATTAGGACCAGGAGCTGGTCTTTCTCATTCAGGAAAGGGATGGGGAGAATTTTGGTGGGGAAGAACTACACTTTAGCAATGCAGAAAATGAGAAGACTGCTATTGTTGCTGGGAGAAGTTTAGTGCTGCTTGGAGTATTTCGCTTGGAGTCTCTCTCTCTCTCTCCCTCTCTCTCTCTGGTGTGTGTGTGTTTCCCTGGATATAGGGATACATGGAGGTGGGGTTTATTTATTAATTAAATTTATTATGACTGCCACTCCAGCAAAAATGTAACTGTAAAAGACAGACTAGAAGTAAAAATTACAATAAGTAAGAAAATGGTTAGAGAACACCTATCTGATCTTGACAAATATAAATCACAGGGACCTGATAGATGATACCCCAGAGTTCTGAAGGAGCTGGCAGATGTTATCTCAGAACCATTGTACCGTATCTTTCAAAAATCCTGGAACACCGGGGAATTACCTGAGGATTGGAAAAGAGCTGATGTGGTTCCCATCTTCAAAAAAAAAGGGGGGGGAAACAGATCCAGGAAACTACAGACCAATCAGTCTAACATCAATACCTAGGAAGATACTGGAAAAGATAACCAAAAAACAGATCTGCAAAAATCTAGAAATAAATAAAGCTATAACTTAAAGCCAGCATGGATTTGTTAAAAACAGATCATGTTAAACAAATCTTATTTTATTCTTTGACAAAGTGACTAAATTAGTAGACCAGCAAAATGCTGTGGACGTAGTATACATAGACTTTAGCAAGCATTTGACAAAGTAGACCGCAATCTACTTCTTGGTAAGCTAGAAAAATGTGGGATAAATAGCATCACCACGAGATGGATTTGTAACTGGCTGACAAACGATACTCAATGAGTTGTCCTTAATGGTACTACATTTACATGGAGGGAAGTAAGCAGTGGGGTACCACAAGGATGCAGAAAGTTCTTGGCAGTCTTGAACAATGGGCCCTATCCAACAGCATGAAATTTAATGTGCAGGAAAGCAAGGTTTTACATTTAGGCAGGAAAAAACAAAGGTACGAGTAAGATTAGGCAAAACCTGGCTCAAAAACAGTAACTGTGAGAGGGACCTTGGAGTCCTAGTGGACGATCACTTCAATATGAGCTAGCAATGTGTGGTAGCAGCCCAAAAAACCTAATGCAATCCTTGGTTGTATAAACAGAAGCATAGAATCAAAATCTATGCCGCTTTATAAAGCCTTAGTAAGGCCACATCTGGAATATCACATCCAGTTTTGGTAACCACATTACAAAAAAGTGCAAAGGAAGAGCAACTAAGATGATTAAATGCCTGGAGACTAAAACATATGAAGAAGGTTGCAGAATTTAGATTTGGCTAGTCTAGAGAAAAGAAGGACTAGGGGGGACATGAGAGCAGTATTCCAGTGTTTGAGAGGTTGCCACAAAGAGGAGGGAGTCAACTTATTTTCCAAAGCACCAGAAGGCAAGAGAAGCAACCTGGAATTAAGGAGAAACTTCCTAACAGTGAAGACAATTAACCAGTGGAACAGCTTGCCATCAGAAGTTGTGGGTGCTTCATCACTGGAGGTTTTTAAGAAGAGACTGGACAGTCACTTGTTTGAAATGGTATAGGGTTTCCTGCTTGAGCAGGAGGTTGGACCAGAAGACCTTCAAAGTCCCTTGCAGCTCTATTCTGGTTGATTGATTGATTGATCATATTTTTGAACAAGAAGTTCTAGAGTCCAAGGAGCAATCTAGAAGAGGGCAGTCCCAAAATGTTCTATAAGTCTTGTCATATGTTGGAGGTAGATAAAAAGATTCATCACACGTACTGGAAAGATTTCAGTTGCAAGCAGCCCAAGGAAGAACAGAGAACAGCTTTAAATGTGATTGAGTGGGGCATTTTCCTTACAGGTTGCTTAATTATTCTGTCAGAGCAATCCTGATTTTTCTCTTAACTTCAGACGTTGATTCCAGCTTGTTCTTCCATTCTCAGCTGCTTCCTGCATTACTCTAGGACAGGTGTAGATCTCAGCATCTTCTTTCTAGCTATGTTCTGTTTTGGAGAATAGTTTATCTTAGGGTCTTCTCCCATAGCTCACCTAATCCTATATAGCCTTATTTGGGGGGTGGGGAAAACCAAATCCTCTCATCAAAAGATTCCTTCTAGGCAGTCATGACAGGGAAATATTCAGACAAAGCATGATGAATTAAACGATCACTGAATAACATTTATTTATTTTTCTTCTGTACTTTTGAAATTCTCCAAGAATTGTGATAAGGAAGAAATCTGGAATATCTTCACCCTTTTCTGAATTTAGTAGAGAGAGAAAAATTACCAATAACATCTAAACATGACACCTAAGCTATCATATAGAAGATCAGATATTTATATGTAGCACATTTTTATTTACATTGCTCTGATGTTTATAAGCTTTCAAAGGCTCAATGCAGAAAAGTTTTAAATCATGCCTTCAAGCGTAAATACAAGGAACTTGGCGTTTCCGCATTCAAAACGTGGAGTTCACCCTGAAACAGAACTTAGATTGTGTTGTCAAGTAACGTTTATTCTTAAGCATTCTTAAGTGATAGAAACGATTTTGGTTTCTATTGGGTTCCTTTAGATAAAGTTGGCCCAATATCTTCACATCCTTCTCCAACTAGTAGTCTCTAGATCAGGGGTGTCAAACTGCTGGCCTGCAGGCTGGATACATCATAGCAAAAGCGCGCCACCCCATTGCCAGCAATGGCAAAAAAAAGTCACGATACGTCACAACACGTCACGTGATGTTGCAAGTTTGACACCCCTGCTCTAGATCTATTGAATCACACTCCCATCATCCCCATTATTTATGTTTTAGGGATTTATGCTGGTGCTGAATTAATACATCTGCAGACTGATGCTGGATTAACACCAATATGATTGAAATAAGATGGGACATGCTACCAGCCTGCTGCAGATACTGTATTTGTTTGCTGGCAGAAAAGTTCAAATATTGATCCCTTTCTAATACTGACATAGAAACAAATAACTTTGTAGTGGCCAGAAGGATGAAGGTTTTATTTGCTTAGCTCCTGAGAGCTATAGCAATATATGACTTATTTGAAATCTGTTTCATTACTCTGGGAATTTTAAGGGACAAACATTGTAGAGATTTTAAACAGACATTTTGAGTTTTAATCACATCAAAATACAAAACAAATGCCCTGTTTTTGGGGGGAGGGGTTCAGGAAACTTAACAGAATAACAGAGTTGGAAGGGACTTCGGAGATCTTCTACTCCAATCCCTGCTCAAGGAGATCCTATACCATTTCAGACAAATGGTTGTCCAATCTCTTCTTAAAAACCGTCAGTGATGGAGCTCCATCAATGGACAGCATTGTTCTGTCAGCAAATTTCTCTTTATTTCTAGATTGGTTCTCTTCTTGATTAGTTTCTTGTTCTGCTTTCAAGAATAGATTGAGAATAGATTGACCCCCTCTTCTTGTGTTAACCCCTTGGATATTGGAACACTGCTATCATGTCATACCTAGTCCTTCTTTTCAATAAAGTAGGCATACTCAATTCCTGCAGCTGTTCTTCATATGTTTTAGTCTCCAGTCCCCTGATCATCTTTGTTGCTCTTTGCTGCACTCTTTCTAGAGTCTTAATATCTTTTTTATATTGTGACAACCAAAACTGGATGCAATATTCCAAATATGGCCTTACCAAGACATTATAAATTGGTACTAACCCTTCATGTGATCTTGTTTCTATCCATCTGTTAATGCAGCCTAGGACTGTGTTGGCTTTTTTGGCAGCTGCAGCACCCTGCTGGTTCATATTTGATTGTCCACTAGAACTCCAAGATCTCTGTCGCAGTTACTACTGTTGAGCCAGGTACCACCTATTCTATACGTGTGTGTTTGTTTTTCTTACCTAAATGTAGAACCTTATTTTTCAAGATTCCTCAGTTCCCCCAAAGGGGGACATCTGTTGCTTCCTGAAGAAAAAAGTTTCATTCTGCTTCAAGATGGACTGGGAGCTGATTTGATTTCTCAACTTTCCTAGCATATTGTATCAGAGGTTTCTAACATAAACAACTAGCTGACATTTGTCAGACCTGATTCCAAACCAGAAGCCAAGACAGTACAGATTCCTAAGTTTCCCTGAGGTTTCACCTTTTTAATAACCCAAGAGTTGTGCTAGTTTTTCTAGTTGCCTAGAACAATTGTAAATTGTTGGAAAAGTTATGCCATAACACTGAAAGTTCAAATTTGTGTCAGCAAAACCAAGCACGGTGATAATCACCTCCCAAAAGTTCCTTTCAGAAAAGTTGAATTTCCCCCATGAGACTCACCAGGGCAATTTACTACACACACTGGGAAAGTAATTACTGGGGTGTTTATGCTAACATTCCTTTGCATCCCCAAAGCTGATTTCTGAGCTCCCCATAGCTACACCCTGTAGCCTGTCACAAGCCAGAATAATGTTGACAGGCAGCCCATAATTGTCAGAAACTTCTTAATTCCTTTAGAGTCAATCATTTTATAATAATGGGGTGTCTTGATATTGATCAGCTTCTTGCTCATGATTGAGAAGTATATCTTATTCCATGGGGAAGGGTAACATCAGCAACATCTTGCCTATGGCTGAAATAGATCAAGTGGATCTGGGTCTCTTTTTGATTTATCTCTTTATATAAAATGCAGCTGCACTTGGCTGAGCTCATCTTTTTCAGCCAGTTATTCTAATGATCATTTACTGGGGCTTCATGTATATCCATGCCAGAGTGGGAAAGAAGGATAGCAAGCAGAGTGGATGGCATTCTAATAGTCCAAAGGGCAGTGTTTTGCCATTGAAACCTTTTGAATATTAAACTATATTAACAAGGGCTGTGAAGTGACATGATGTCCTGTTCACTTGAGCAACTGGGAAATATTCTGTTATACAGAAGGGCATAATTTCAGTTGAAGTCTTTAGTGCCATATGCTTCTCAATGAAATAGCATCATATGGCTGATTTCAATAAGAGATGCATTAATCAACTTTTGTTTTTTACAAGCATAGAAATACATTCTATACAGGGAGTCCTCAACTTGCAATCATTCATTTAGTGACTGTTCAAAGTTACAACAACACTGAAAAAAGGTAACTTATGACGGTTTTCATGCTTACAACTGTCGTAGCATCCCCTTGATCAAAATTCAGGCCCTTGGCCACTGGCATGTATTTATGACATTTGCACTGTCCCGGGATCACGTGATCACCATATGAGCCATGGTGGTGCAGTGGTTAGAATGAAGTATTGCAGGCTACTTCTGCTGACTGCCGGCTGCCAGCAGTTCGGCAGTTCGAATCTCAGGCTCAGGGTTGACCAAGCCTTCCATTCTTCCGCCGTCAGTAAAATGAGGACCCAGATAATTGGGGGCAATTATCTGGGTCCGAATCCGATCGAGCACAGGTAAGGATACATCTTAGATCCTACCTCGTGGCGATGAGGGAGGCTAGGACTAACTACTATGCCTCACTCATTGCGTCATCAGATAATCGCCCGGCCGCCCTCTTCAGGGTGACCCGCTCTCTCCTTCAATTGGAGGGGGGGGGACCCCCTGGAGGGGAGGGCTGAGGATTTTGCACAGTATCTGTATGACAAAGTCGCTCGGATCCGAGAAGGCTTAGACTCCGAC
>NW_015386913.1:27310-35074 GCF_001527695.2 Protobothrops mucrosquamatus | reverse complement strand
AATAGGCTGACTCTGTAAATCACTTAGAGAGGGCTGTAAAACACTGTGAAGCGGTATATATGTCTAAGTGCTATTACTATTTGTTACCTTCCCAGCTGGCTTCCGACAAGCCAAATCAATGGGGGAAGACAGATTTGCTTAACAACCACACAATTAACAACTGCAGTGATTCGCTTATCAACTGTGGCAAAAAGGTCATAAAATGAGGCACAACTTACTTAACAACTGCCTTACTTAACAATGGAAATTTTGGGCTCCCTTGTGGTCATAAGTCTACCTATATATTTTTTGAAGAATGGAACGATCTCACTCCATTCTTTTCCTAAAGGTTTTCAGCAGCATCCATAAAAAGAATTTTCATGAAAAGCCAGAATGATTCAACACAGTCCAGAAAATTGAATGGAAAGTCAGACCACCTCCACTCGATCACTTCTAAAATTCATTGTAGTTGTCAAAACATGATGCATATAAAACATGTTAATTATATCATACCAATGTAGTATAGCACCTAGTGACAGCAGCAAACAGGTTGGTTAGAAAATGCCACAGTGATTCATTTCTTAGGCTAAAGCCTGCATACTTTAGCCAATACTTATTAGGTATAAGTATGGCACCTTGTCAGTAACATAAACTCCTTGGATTGGGTGTTGCACATTTTTTCTGAAGAACAGTGAATCTTTTGATGTCTGATTCTGTCTTTCATCATAGATGTTTTTTTGCTATATATAATATTGTCTGCCAGTCTCTTAGTGCAAGTATCTATATACCATTAAAACGCTCACTATTTCTGTTCATATCTTCAAGTTATTCCAAACAGTGCATTATACCACAACATTTTTTAATTCAAGGTACCTAAAATTGGTTTACTTAAAGAATGCATGGAAAAATCTAGGACCTACTACCGGTACTACTCTAGAAATGAAATTTCCACAGTGTTCAGCCAATTTTATTCACAAAGTTGTGGCCATTTCAGGGCCACCATGGTCCCATAAATTGTGATTTTCAATGCTGCCTGCCAACTTCCCACAAAATCTCCAGGAAGTCAGAATTTGGAAGTCACTCCTGCTCCCATTGCTTTTTTGCCCGTCCATTGGCTTTCCGTTTCTCTGTAAGTAAATATAAACTTATAGTGAAGTTCATTTGCTATGACAATTATGTTTCTATCTTTGATATATATACTCTTCTTAGATAATCACAAGACTGCCCAGCACTGGGATAAAAAAATATGATCTGCCTAAAATTTAATGTGCATTCTGGTCACATCATTCTGCACTACCTTTCTCTCAACAGGTTACGACGTTGTCTAGAAGAGGCTAACATCAACATTTTGCTTAGTTGTTATATCCTTCAGTGCATTATTTTAATTACATAGACCAGTGGTGGCGAACCTATGGCACGCGTGCCAGAGGCGGCACTCGGCGCCCTCTCTGTGGGCACACGTACCGTCATCCCAGCCCTGCCTCCTTCCATGGCCCCCTCCTCACCAGCAGCCCCCCCAGAGGAGAGTCGGCCCATGCAAAGCAGTGCAGCCAAGGACATGGTAGCCGGGCAGCAGGGACAAGACTCCGCCCTTGTGCCCCATCGCACGCAGATGATGCTGTGGGGCACGGGCGGAGGGCGTGGCCACCATGGTGCTGCTGGGCTGTCTGAGTGATCTGTGGTGGGCCGTGGAGGTGGTGGGTGGCCCAGCCGGCAGGGCGGAGTTGGGATGGGGATGTGGGGGCGGTTTTGGGGCACTCAGTCTCTAAAAGGTTCGCCATCACTGACATAGACTGATGTTTTTGGGTCAGGTGAGTTTCAAATAGATGTTACCCCTCTTTACGATAACGTCTTGTTTTTCTTTTAGCCAAGATACAATTGTATTGATTTCATTATTTTGGAATTGATGTTGTGGTTTTGTATAACGTAAGGGCTAAAATTAGACAAACTGGGGATCTGCTCAGATAGTTATCAAGGAACTAATGCTAATAGGCATTAAATTACAAGGAGGTAGAGCTCCAACTTCTTTATACTGCATTATTTTGCAGCATCCCACTTCTTCCTCCTCCTTCCAAATTCTGTTATCCTATCTCCTCTCTTACCACCTTGGGCACAATTCAGGGTTATGTTGCCAGCACTGAATTTAAATCAGTATTTTAAATCAAATACAGGAGAAACTTGCTTTAGTCAAACTAGAGTCAAGGGAAGCTATTCATGTCCTATGAGAAGGCAGTACTATATGGAAAGTGAAGTCTATCTTCAAAGTGTGGACATCTCATAGAGCAGAGTGAATATTCTATCAACTCCCCACTACCATGCCTGCAGAAAATCAAAGACTTAATAATAGAAAAAGATAAGATTATGTGGTCATTTGATATCACAGCATTCTTTTCACCCATATACCCAGAACTAGTGAAAGAATCCATAGCAGTTATGCTATTTTTATTTATTTATTTATTAAATTTATGTGCCACACATCTCACTATTAAGCATCTTTGGATGGCTTACAGCTACATAAAAAACAACAATTTAAAACATTAAACAAAAAAATGATACATATGAAGATTAAAATCAACAAAAATCATTTAAGGAGGAATCAATAAACAATGGGGTGGAGGTGGCAACTTCTATAATAATAATAATAATAATAATAATAATAATAATAATAATAATAATAATAATAATAATAATAATAATAATAATAATAATAGTAATAATAATAAAGTTGGAAGGGACCTTGGAGGTCATCTAGTCCAACCCCTTGCTCAGGCAGGAAACCCTACACCACTGGTTCTCAACCTTTTTAATGCCGTGACCCCAACCGGTCGTAAGTCAAGGACTAAACCGGTCATAAGTCGAGGACTAAACCTGTCGTAAGTCGAGGACTAAACCTGTCGTAAGCCGAGGACTACCCAACCGGTCGTAAGTCGAGGACTTTCCCTGCCCGGGAGCACCGCGCATGCGTGGTTCCACCCCCTGCGCCGGCTGAGGCATAGCTGGCAAGCGGCAGAGACGGAGCAGGCCGACCACCAGCTGGCCCAGCTCAAGGGAGGTAAGGCACCCGGCGGAAAAGGGGGAAAAAATGGCAGACAAAAAAAATGGCGGACAACCTTGCTTGGCGACCCCCATGAAATGGTCGATCAACCCCAAATGGGGTCCCAACCCACAGGTTGAGAACCACTGCCTTACACCATTTCGGATAAATGGCTGTCCAGTCTCTTCTTAAAAACTTCCAGTGTTGGAGCATTCACTGCTTCTGGAGGCAGGTTGTTCCACTGGTTAATTGTTCTAACTGTCAGGAAATTTCTCCTTAGTTCTAGGTTGCTTCTCTCCTTGATTAGTTTCCATCCGTTACTTCTTGTCCTACCTTCAGGCGCTTTGGAAAATAGTCTTATATATATAAAAAAACACCTACACTAGCTAAGTGCTCCATTTTCAAAAAAAACCAATCCCATCTCCTACAACAGAGGTCCCCAACCTTTTGGGCACCAGGGACAGGGTTCTGTGTGCTGCCTGCATCCCATTGATGGGGTTTTGCTTGTTTGTGTGGACCGGTTGGTGGCATGCTGCGGCCTGGTACCGGTCCACAGACTGGGGGTCGGGGACCCCTGTCCTACAAGAAGAACTGTTTAAAAACATTATTCAGATGAGCACAAATGCACAGCAGCAACCTAGAAGATCTTCAGTCAGGAAACAGACTGACTATATACAACATCTTCTAGCAAAATGGAGGATCTTCAGCCAATACAACATATGTGCACACTTTAAACCCAAGAATACAGCAAGGCAGAAGCTTGTCCACCTCAAGGATAAACACCCAGACACAAATTAAGCAACCTGGTACTGTATATGCAGTACAATACAGTGAGACATGTGCAGATCTGTATATTGGGAAAACAAAACAACCACTTCATAAACGCATGGCACAGCATAGGAGAACAAACCCATCAGGACAAGATTCAGCAGTCCGTCTGCATTTAAAAGACAAAAGCCACTCTTTTGAAGACAACAAAGTCCACATTTTGGACAGAGAGGACCGCTGGTTTGAAAGAGGGGTCAAAAAGGCTATCTATGGCTAAATTGAACAACCCTCTCTCAATAGAGGGGGAGGGATATAATATCATCTATCTCCAGTCTACAATAAAGTCCTTTCGGCAGTTCCAAGAAGGCTCCAAATCCATTTGCACCACTCAGGTGACCTTGAAGACACAGATAAACTTCCAAGGGGCCTCAATGATTCTCTAAAAGAACGTAAATGACTAGCTGTCTGCAAGGAATACAAATCCTTCCATTCCCCACCATCCAGTCAGAGCTGAAGAAGTTTCTTCAACGAGAAGCGAAACATCTTCAAATAAAAACAAGAAAGTCCAGTTGCCTCTTGAAAAAGCACCTTTGGGATTACAAAATATATTAAGTAAACCAAAAGGCCCAGTAGCCCAAGAAGAAGAAAACCAGTAGTCATCTGCAATATACAGTGTAAATACTACAACAGCCACTAATATAAGATAGACAGAAGAATAGCAGAGCACATTCATGTACACCAAGTAGCAGTCAGAAGACACAATGAAAACTCCTTAATATCATAACACATGGACAAACTTAACCATGGAATAAGTGGGAAGCTGTGCGCATCATAGATCAAGCTAAATCCAAAAATTCTAGAGAATTCCTGAAAGCCTGGCACTTGGAAAAATCAGCTATCAACAGGTATGTAGAGATAAACCATATTCACACACCATTCAAAAGAGACCATAAAAAAGCTAAAAAGAGAACAAAAAGACCAACCCACATCCACCCCAGCAATCAATATCCAAATAAGCAGGGATTAACACTAGGGACACAATCAAGCAGTAAACAATACTCTAATCAAGAAATAGCCAACTCAGAACAACAATCACTGACAGGAAAACTGTTACATATAAACAGAAAGTAAACCCCACTGCTTTCTAGGACCAAAGATGTTAGCAATAGCAATAGCACTTAGACTTATATACTGCTTTACAGCCCTATCTAAGCGGTTTACAGAGTCAGCATATTGCCCCCCAACAATCTGGGTCCTCATTTTACCGACCTCAGAAAGATGGAAGGCTGAACCAACCTTGAGCCGCTCAGAATCAAATTCCTGGAGTGAGCAGTGAATTAGCCTGCAGTACTGCATTCTTACCATTGCGCTACCATGGCTCTGTACCTGGTTGGATAATGAAATGTCGGCAAGCAAACAACCAAACTCAGAGAGCACTAAGGACACAGTAAAGTTGCCTTGCGCCAACCTACTTTAATTTGTGATGAGCTCAGAAGTTTAGAAATCTATGACAAAGATAAAACGAAACTCACCATCTGATTTTCAAAGTGGAAGTGACTGCACATGCACTAAATGTTCAAAACAAGCAAAGCTTCTAGTAATTGATTATTGATAGCTTAGCCCCATTATTTCACCTAAAATGCAAGAAAACAGAATCATTATCTTTTATCTGCTTTATTAAATATCAAGAGTAAATATTAAAGATTTATGCAGTTTTCTAAAACCATGAATACTAATGCGCTTTCTCTTAATATTTGAAGCAGTGGGAGGGGGAATCAAAGTTGCAGTAAAATATAGAGGACAAAGAGATGGAAGAGTTTAATCAGCAACATTTAAAAGAATCAATTTCATGCCCTATTCACTCAGATATATTCTTTTTGTGTTTAGCTAAAATAATAATAACTTTCTAATTAATCCTTCCAACTGACACAATGACTTCTGTCAGTGAAATAGTGACAGGACAATTTACTCTCTTTGCTGCAATCCACACATTTTTAACTATATTTTTTAATTTTGGGGGCTGTTGTATTTATTTATTTTTTATTTGTCAGCCATTCTCACAATGGTTTCTGTCAAAGACATAGTAATGGGACAATTTCCCCTACCTGCTACAATCCGACATTTATTTATTTTTTTTGTGAGGAATACTTTATTCCTGGAGTTGACTGGCCTAGTTCTTGCAGTTTTCTTGGCACTATTTCAGAAATGGGTTGCCCTTGCCTACTTCCTAGGGCTGAGAGGGAATGACTGGCCCAACATCACCCATCTGGCTTCGTGCCTAAGCTGGGACTAGAACTCATAGTTTCCCCGGTTCTAGGTTGGTGCCTTTAACCACTACACCAAACTGAATCTCACAGATTCCACATCCCAATTAAATATACTCTGGATATATGAAAGAGGAAGGAGTGGAGACTAATTTTTTTCTGGTGAAATCAGAATTTATTTATCACACTTAAGTCCCACTGGATTTCTCTCTGAAACATACTTAGGGCTGCAATCTCAGTTTAGTCAAGCTGGATAGCTGGGTCCATCGAATCACCTAAAGTTGCACTCAGTTCACAGGCAACTTTACCTCTTCAAAACAAGGCTTGGCCTTTTTCGGGTGGCCAGTGACCTACTTAGCATTACTCAGAATCACAGTGTTGGAAGGAACCAGGAGTATCTTCTAGTTCAACTATCTGCCCAGGTTAAGAATCGTTGGACTACTAAGACCAATAGCAAAGACCACACAATTTTCTCTCAATTGGGAAAGGAGTTTGAGAATAGCTTTTTATTGTTTACTCAAAGTGGCCAAGTAATTTTTGCAAATATTTGATTTAATCAGAAGGGGTTTGGGGTTGGAGGGTACATTGAACCCATGCAGCCCAAAGCCCATATCCTGTCAAGTCTCGAAACCCAGTCTTGCTGATGTGACAGACAGGGGGAGGAGAGAGATTTGGAATGCAGACTTCAAAGATTAAGGAAGCAGACCATGGGAATTGCCAGGCATCTGTCCGGACCTAGAGATGCTTTCTCACAACAATATTTTTCAACTTGATTGGGCAACATGATCTGACCCAGAGGGAGGAGGAAAATGCTTTTACTATAGTGATTTGGGTGGGTCTTGTCAGAGTTGGTTTTACTTTCATTTGTACCAATATGGTGTACTCAATAAAGTTTTGCATTAAGAGCCTGAAAAGTCTCGAAAGTGTTTCCTTGGTTGGGTTCATTAGACGGAACCTTGACACATAACCTTACATTTCCTGGCCTGGTGTATTCCAGTTGCCTATATTTACAAGAGAAAAAAGAAAGACACAAAAGGTTCTTTATAAACACAAAAGAATTAATTTCTGATTATCAGTGGTTATCAGTAGCAAAACTATATAAGAGAAAGTGAATATCTTTAAAAAGTAATATTTTATTTAGTGAGTTAGACATTAACACAACTATCTGTTAACATCTACTTTAAATAATATGCTTTTCTACAAGAAATATACAAAATAAAAAATCTCCAATCTGAAGTTTGGCATTCCTAATTTGATGCTCTTCAGCAAATCCTAGCAATATTCTTAGATCTGTTTCTGAGCCAGTGTTCCGCTAACCAAAGTGCAAAGGGGCTGTTAGTAAAAATGGGGAACACTGCCACTGAATTGCCTGCAGCAAATCTTTTATTGCATCAATTAACAGAAGTCCTCTGGACTTTCTAATTTAGATGGGTTAGTACAACACAACAACCTAAGAACTACCCTGCTGGATCAGGCCAGTTCCTGTCTATTACAGCATTCTGGGTCACATAGTGGCCCCGCTGGTGTTTCAAGCAGGGTCACCAACAGGATAGGAGAATGATAGCCCCACTTCCCAGCAAATGGGATTTAAAATTTGCAGCTTGTGATTCATGAGACGGTGTGCAGCCATCAGTACTGAAAAATTTGATAGTCCTCAATCTGGTAAATTGCTAATATCTGATGGTGCCTAATTTTGCATCATTTAATAATTCGGTGTGT
>NW_015386913.1:12261-26451 GCF_001527695.2 Protobothrops mucrosquamatus | reverse complement strand
GTGTTCATGAAGGATATTGGCAAATTTGGAGCAGGTTTAGAGAAGGTCTATGAAGATGGCGAGGGATCGCAAAATCAAGTAATAGAGAAACAGTAAAAGCAGCTAGCTATGGTTGGTCCACAGAAAAGATGATGGGGCTGGGGGGAAAACATGATAGCAGGCTTCAAATAAAGCAGCACTTCAGTATAAATTAGGGACCCACAGAGACAGTATTCATTAAAAGAATCTAGTGCTTTGAGACAAGTAATTCTAGTATTACCCATTTCTGACTTTTCATCTTTTAGAGCAGAGGTCCCCAACCTTTTGGGCACCAGGGACCGGATACGTGGAAAGAGGTTTTTCCATGGAGTGGAGGGGCCATGGTTTTGTGCATGGGGCTTTGCTTTTTTGTGCGACCCGGTTGCTGGCATGCCGTGGCCTGGTATTGGTCCATGGACCGGGGGTTGGGGGCCCCTGTTTTAGAGCACTTTTAATGTTGGTTGGAGAGCCAGTTTGATGTAGTGGTTAAGACATCAGACTAGAAATCAGGAGACCACAAGTTTTAGTCCTGCCTTTGGCGCAAAGACAGCTGGGTGGCCTTGGGCAAGTCACTCTCTCTCTCATCTAGGAAGGAGGCAAAGGCAAACCACTTCTGAAAATCCTTACCAAAGAAACAGGGATTTGTCCAGGCAGTCTCTGAGAATCAGACACAATTGAATGGAAGAAAAGAAGAAGTTAAAGAATTCAAGGGAAAAGAACTAGGCCAATTTTCATTTATGAATTCAGTATTTTGTCTCAATTCAAAGCAGATGCTTATATGGTCCAACACAGTCTGTTCAATGTGCTCATGTTCAATCATACAAGGTACTATCGATGTCCCACAGCAGGCAAGTACTCTTTTCCATAAACACTGCATTATGCCACAGAGTCGGAAATCATCCTTTTCATACTTTTGAAAATTTGTATTTCATGTTACCTGCAGGTAGCTGAATAGTGGAGAAATATAAATGCAAAGGAATTGTCCTGTGATTATTTTAAAAAAAACATCTGCAGCCCTCTTTATAGGTGTTTAGCCAAGTTTCATCTGACACTAGCAGCAGCTGGATTAGATCCAAATGTAGCAGATATATTATGATGCCCCAGCACTCAATTTTCCCCCCTCTCTGCAAATTATGCACCAAGACAGCATTACACTGTATAGAACATGAACTATTAAGTGACTTGTTTCTAAATTACAGCCATAAAGTGGGTAATTGGCAGATAAAATAGGCCTGGGAATAGAAAATATGTTGAAATAGTAGTCTGAAGTAAAGGGAATGTTTCCAGAGGAATAAAAAAGAGAGGAGATTTTGGTCAAAGACCTTCCTCAGATTGCTTATTAAGGTCAAGCTACAGACGATGTTAATGGAAAGAACAAAATTATTGTCCACATTTCTATGATTGCCATCTTGGCAGATGGTTGACCTTGTCAACCTCCAAAGATAACTGGGGGAAAGGCCTGGTATTATTCAGATGAGAGGTCACTTGAGGGCCCAGAGCAGAGTTTCTCCACCTTGGCAACTTCAAGACATGTGGACATCAACTGCCAGAATTCTCCAGCAGAAGTGGAGAAATACTTCCCAGACTAAATTGGGAAGAGGAAAAACACAACAACCCTGAAAGAAGCAATGGCAAATCATTTTTTCTATTGTTGCCAAGAAAACTACATGGATGGTCTAGGAAACCATCAGGAGACTGACTCCAAGAGACCTTTTCTTCTATGTCAATAGCAGCATGGGGAAATTTTACCTATAGGAAGTGGAGGACAGTGTGAATTCTCTCCCTCCCCACCTCTTATTGCCAGAACCAAGAGAGAAAACATCTTGACTTTCAGGGGGAACAGCCTGAATACCAGTGAATGTTTCTTTAACATGCAAAGAAAAGCTTTGAAAAGGGGGATTTTTGATGAAAATTAAGTATGGGGACAATGTTCAACTTATCTTACCAATTAGGTTAATTGAAAGAAAACATAAATGTGAAAAATCCTGATTTTGCTGCCATTCAAATGAAATAAAGTTAAGCCAAACATAAAATCTCCTCCAATTTGTTTTCCATACATGATACTTCTTGCTATTACATTTCTCTTTTCCCAATTTAGCAATAGTAGCTATGGAGTTAAGGAGAAATTTCCTGACTGAAAGAACAATTAATCAGTGGAAAGGCTTGCCTTTAGAAGCTGTGGGTGTTCCATCACTGGAGGTGTCCCAAAAGAGATTAGACAGCCATTTGACTTTAATGGTAGGGTCTCCTGCTTGGGCAAGGAATTGGACTAGAAGACTTCTAAGGTCTTTCAACTCTGTAATTTTGTATTGTGTATTCTATACTGTTCCATTCTATCCTGTCCTTTGCTTTGGTGCTTCAACATATAACCTCACCCTTTTCTCTTCTTAAAAAAAAATCATATTTGCCTTTTTGCCCACCCCAGCACTTGGCTCTTCAAAGCTTCCTTGGACACCCATCCTATTGCTTGCACAAATCTTTTCAGGAAAAGGGACTCTTAAGTCTCAGTTACATTCTTTAAGGAATGGTCACCCAGAGGAGCACATCTCCAAACAATATAAGAATGGAGTCAAGGGCAGTGCCCATCTTTTATCTTGCATTTATTTGTCATCTTTCTCTCTCCTGTCTTTGTATGTCTCTTTATTCTTATTCCGTCCTTCTGGCTCTGGGTTCTGGGCTCTGGGAAGGACTAGGGGTGACATGATAGCAGTGTCCCAGTATCTCAGTGGTTGCCACAAAGCAGAGGGAGTCAACCTATTCTCCAAAGCACCTGAGGGCAGGACAAGAAGCAGTGGATAGAAACTAATCAAGGAGAGAAGTAACCTAGAACTAAGAAGAAATTTTCTGCCAGTTACAACAATTAATCAGTGGAACAACTTGCCTCCAGAAGTTGTGAATACTCCAACACTGGAAGTTTTTAAGAAGAGACTGGACAGCCATTTGTCTGAAAAGGTGTAGGGTTTCCTAAGCAGGGGGTTGGACTAGAAGACCTCCAAGGTCTATTCTATTCTATTCTATTCTATTCTATTCTATTCTATTCTATTCTATTCTATTCTATTCTATTCTGTTCTGTTCTGTTCTGTTCTGTTCTGTTCTATTTTTTTTTTCTTTTCCCTCCTCCCTCCTCTCTCCTTTTTGAGTACTTGAAGGGAAAACAAAACACCATCCCACAATGTGGGAACTACTGCAGAATAAAATGCAGAAATATAACATTATAATTCACATTACATTTTAAAGAAATAGCTTAAAAGCCCAGCCAGCATACAGAACAGAATCTGCATTGTGGATGGGAATATCATCTAAAATATTTTTAGAAAGCAATTTGTATTCCGAAGCAGCTGAGGTTTCCAGGGTCCAGGTGAAGAAGAAAAAGATCAGAGACAATTAGCTCAATGTAAGACTTCAACCTTTCCAGCTTCCTCTAAATCCCCAATGAAGCCCGAGGCTATGCATTCTCTCCCCTTTAAGGATGGCTGCGTCTTCTCAGCAAGGGCCTGATTTATATTGGACATTAAGGCACTCGACTGAGGAGTTTGGTAATCTTTCAAAACCTCATTACCTTATCAGTTGTGCCAGCAATTATAGATATTTTGCCTTGTGGAAAGCAACTACTTCTAGCCTGGCCCCAATGTCTTCACAGTGATTAAGGGACTGAATAAAATAGCATTTGGGTTGAGGCTGATGCTAATAATGCCAGCAACACATCTTCCCATTTGCCGCTCTTTCAAAACCTGAGTTCCAAGAAAGAATACAAATGAACTTTGAAGCATTCTATATTGATTTGCCATCAGTAATACATTATTATTGTTACTGGAGCTGCAACTTGCTGCAATAGACAGAGCCACGTAACATGGAAGACCACAAGGCATCATCAGTGCGATGCAACTCCTGAACCCTGCAACCATGTGTTCTGTCAGAATGCAATTCATACTTGTCTTGTCTGGATTCAGCTACAGAAACAGGTATCTTGGTTTGCTGAAGATTCTTTTATGATTATAAAGTCTCTTGGGATTTAACAACAGATCTCAGTGTAGACATACCACAGGGAGACAATTCAGAAGCTATCCCTCCCTATGAGCTAAACCAAAGGTCCCCAACCTTTTAGGCATCAGGGACTGGTTCCGTGGAAACAGGTTTTTCCAGGGACCGGAGGGGTGCGTGGTTTTGTGTGCTACCTGCATCTCGCGGATGGGGCTTTGCTTGTTTGTGCGGTCCAGTTGCTGGCATGCCGCGGCCTGGTACTGCTCCACGGACTGGGGGTTGGAGACCCCTGAGCTAACCCATAGTATACACTAATCAATGGTTTATGGCTATTGTTTCATGCAGACACAGCCAGTAACTTGAAAGAAGGGGTCGAAAACCCTTCTCCTGAAGCTTCAGGAAAAGACTTTAGAACAGGGGTAGTCAACCTTGGCTCTTTTATGACTCGTGGACTTCAATTCCCAGAATTCCTAAGCCAGCTTAGCTTAGCTGGCTCAGGAATTCTGAGAGTTGAAGTCCACGAGTCATAAAAGAGCCAAGGTTGACTTCCCCTGCTTTAGAGTATTGGTTTTATTGACTTTTTTCTTTCTTCTCTCTTTCTTCTCTTCTCTTCTCTTCTCTTCTCTTCTCTTCTCTTCTCTTCTCTTCTCTTCTCTTCTCTTCTCTTCTCCTCTCCTCTCCTCTCCTCTCCTTTCCTCTCTTCCTCTCTTCCTCCCTTCCTCTCTTTCTTCTTTTTCATAGCATCTCTAAATTACCTGGAGTACAGAGTCACTGTCAAATCTAGAGTCCTGCTATGCCAGTGATGGCAAACCTTTTGTGCTTGGTGTGTCAAAAATTCAGAAAATGCCCAACTTGACTTTGAGGATGTGTCATTTACACAGCTGAACAAAACAATTCTTTACACAGTCAGTATTTTAGAAAAATACAATCTAACCATGTATAGTGTTATGTGTTATGTAAAGAAATGTCAAATAATTACAAAACTGACAAACAGATTCAGACACGTGTAAAATAATATTGAAAAAGTAGTTTCATTATCAAACCAGTTTCATTATTTAAATCAGCTTCATACAGCATATTAATCAAACAGGAGAAAAATCACAATATGCAAAAATATACAGTGAGAAAATGTATAAGAAAATTCAGTGACTTCAATACAAATAACGATATGCTCACTGATAATTGGGGTTAAAATAATGCATTAAAAATTACCCTACTTTTAATAGTAATTTTGAACTGAACAAAAAAAATATGGAACACATTGCATTTGACTTGATTAACATTGACTAATAACTCTTTTGTTGCTGAGTTTTAATAGATAAGTCTAAAATTGAAGGTATGTATTTTGTGCACTTCAAATCCAAGCAAACACTAACTTCATATTTCAGTTGGTTTCTTTTGTCCATTTTAATATTGTTTAACATCGAAAATAAATCTTGCAAAAGCATGTAGAGGAAAAAAGCGTGAGTAAAGCCATTGCTAGATTTTTTTAAGGACGCTAAAAGTTTCCAGTATTCAGTTCCAAGCATTTCAAATTTGTTGTTTGTAATGGCACTCTTCATTCTGCAGGCAATTTTTTCCCAGATCCTCAAGTTGAGATCTTGGGTCAGCCAACATGTAAGTCCAGATGCTTGCTAACCACAGCTCTAATCCTTCAATTTGTAGCCATTGGAAATCATTTAATTCCATAGTAATGTTGACTAGTACATCCGGATACTTAATTGTTTTAATTGTCTACTCTAAACTTCTGAATTGATTAAATCTTCCAGAAAACCAATCAATTATTGAATTTAAAATGTGCTGGTACTTTATATGCAAGGACTCAATTTCATTTTGCACACCTCAGCTGACTTTCTTAAAATATTTCTTTAGTCAAGGAAAATATACATTCTTGTCTCCATATTTTGTTTGAAAATTTGATGTTTGATTTCAAAAGCTTTTTGTATCCAAACATAATGTCAATACTTTTGCCAAAACCCTGTAACTTTTAAGTTTCATTCATTTATATGAACCAAGAGGTCTGTAAAAAAATGTCAATGGGCTGACTCATGTACTGTATAATCACTGGGCTGAGGAAGCTGTTCCAAATTTTTATTCTCGACATACAGTATAACTTAATTTCTTTGTAATACTCCACAAATTTTTTGAGGACTTTTCCTCAGCTCAGCCATCTCACATTGTTGTGCATCAACAGTCCACTGTAAGTTGGTTCAACTTCCTGCAGAAAATTCTTACTTGTGAAGGGGTCAAGCAGCTATTAAATTTTTGTTTGCAACTGTCATTACATCATGTGGTTCTGTGAATCCTGCCTTGGCACACAACACCTCCTGGTAGATTATGCATTGAAAAGACACAACTGGATGTCCAATAGTTTCCATAAATGGTCTCACAAATCCGACCCATTTTTCACACTATATTGGGTGCCTATATCTGTGGTTAAAGACATAACCTTAGACATATCAATGGTTATGTCATGGATCATATTGACACTGTTTCTACTTTTCCAGCTGCTCTTTCATTTTCTGACCATTGGAAAAACTAGCAATGAAGGCCAACCAAGCTCATGATGTGACATCAGTAATTTTGTCAAGACAGTTGAAAAACATTTACAATTATTTAATGATTATTATTTAATAATACTTTTAATGGAATGTTGTGTGTCAGAGATCTTTAATGGTATTTCTCCTGACTGGTAAATCAGAAATATGCTTAATAATAGCATATTTATTTTACATATCTTGAAACAAAAAGTGCACATTTTAGAATATTTTCTTTAATAAAATCTTCACTGAGGGTCTTTTCTTGCTGAACAGTGGAATGTGTAATGCTGACATTAAATTTTTAGGGCTTTTTAAGAATTTAAGGAAGTTATTAATTACCTTCATGGTGTAGTTTTTGAAAAACATAATCCTTTCTTTCTTCACTTTTTTTCCCAAAGGCCAGTGATGATTTGTTTCAAAATATCAATATTCAAAATATATATTCCAGTTCTGCTTCTGTATAATTGCACAATAGGCACAATGATTTGTCAATAATGCCATACTTCTCAGTCCATGCATCATGAAAGCCCTGACTACTTCCTTTATCATTCAGTCAGGATTTTTTAAATTTGAGTAGAACATCAAAGGAATGAAAAAATTTAGAAATTATCAATTTCAAGAAAAATGAGAAATATTTAATGTAAGAAATAATTACATAATAACTTCAAATGAATATTTGATATTGAATATTATAATAATAAATGAATATTATTTATTGTAATAACCAGCTGCTAAGGTCAAATTGAAACCAATAAATAATTTACATTTCATAAGTTTAACTTATAACTGCTGTAATTTTCCAAGAGTTCCCACAATTTCAGAATCCATTTCTCCTGAGGTTTTATGATTCGTGACATTTTCAGAGGAATTATAAATTACTCAACATACGCTATGATTCTTATATGCAAACAGTGTCACATTTACCTTCAAAAACTGGTACAGTTTATTATTTTAATTTCATTAAGTTAAGGGTGTAGATTATATGGCCAAGGACTGTTGTTTTTGCTATAACTTTAACATGTGGAGGATGAATGTTAAAAGAACTTTTTTCCTCCACAGGTGCATTGCCAAATAACTTAAGCATGACAACTTAATTTGTCATGTTGTCCATTTGCTCGTTTATGAACAAAGTGCCTCATAAATTCACAACTATTAATTTCAATTTGACCTGTCTTATCAACAATTAGTTGCAAACTTTTTCAAGATTAACCAATTGCTAATTGATAACAAACGCAAAAGCTGATTTCAGACAAATGCTGATATTTGTATGGAGATTCTCAATCATCCAGATCATCATTGTCTGAACTGAAGCTTCTTGGATGAGGGGCAACATGTTTTTAAGGAAAAGAACCAAGAAAGTCCAGTTGCCTTTTGGAAAAGCACCTTTGGGACACAAATGCTGATTTTGGAGATTGTGTCCACAGATATCCTCTGGGCTTGCACCTTGAATATAAGCTTTGCTACACAAACTTCCATCCTGTACAGTGGTTGGAAGACAACTGAGCTGTGTGGCTGCTGCATTTCTATCACATTTTGCAAGTTGCCTCTCTTTCATGTCACCACCAATCACAATTCTGAAGATGACAGAATTACAGGCTGATACAGATGGTGAGAGTCCATTTTAAGCTCTGGGTGGTGCAGAATTGCATATTTCTTGTACTTTTGCTTGTTCAGTTTCTTTGTTAACTCAGCCCAGGAGGAAAGTTGCTGTCTGTTGGTGAATGCTGGTGTGTCATCCAAAACATCATGGCATGTCAACTTTGACACACATGTCAAAGGTTCACCACTAAGCTCACACTGGGGAGAGCAGAGGAAGGACAGTTCTTCACATGTCTGCCAATGCTGAAATTTGGAAAATCCTAAACACTTTTCTAGGATGTTGGAGGATGCTGCAGACCCTCAAGTTCTTCTAAACTGCCTCTGGGAAATCCTCTTTCTGCCCCTTTTGGATGGTGGTTAGTAGACAGGAGCAGAATTTTCAGCTGCCATAGAGACAGTGCAAATTTATAGCTTTCATCATTTTCTCCATCCACCTTCCCAAGAAGTTCAGGTATCTCCTGTAACTAGATAAGGATCGTGTATTTTATTATACAAGGTTCCTTGAGTCTTATTTATTGCATTTTCTGCTATCTTTGACTGTTATCGTTGGATGATGCTGTATTATACTTTATGACAACATATGTCTCACCAAAAATAATCCAGCAATAGATTTAGAAAATAAATCAATAAAAAGGAGTAAAATAGCAAGGCAGTCGTGCATACTAAAATTTCATTTCAGGAGATGATTAGTTTGGGAATGGATGTGAAGAAAGGGAATTTGATGGAAAATGATCTGACAAATTTAAGCTTAACATATAAGATATTATTCCACAGTGACATTTATTATTGTAGAATTTTAGGAAAAATGCATCTAAGTGATGATTTGGCAATGGAATTCTTTTTTTTCTTCTAAAAACACTTATTTCATTTAACTGCCAGCTTATCTATTGCCAAGATAACATGGGAAAGTACTAAGAGTGTTAGGTCATTGACCTTAGTATTTGTATACGGTACTCATTGCTGCCTTCTTAAATTGTCCTCCTTCTACCACCATCACTGACTTCCTTTCTTTTTCAAGATGCTAATATTAGAAGGGCTCAGTATAGGGCAGTGATGGCAAACCTTTTAGAAACTGAGTGCCCAAACTACAACCCAAAACCCACTTATGTATCGTCGGGTGCCGGGTGGGCGTGGCCCACCGGGTGGGTGTGGCCCATTTGGTGGGTGTGGCATCGATGGTAATGGCAGACTGGGTGGGACTAAAAAGTTCAATCAATCAATTCCAACTTTGCAAGATCTTTTTTTCCCATGAGAAGTTAAAATTGATTGATTGATTGAACCTTTTTTTTCGCATATGGCGGTGGAGGCCTAAAGCGAAAAGGTTTTATAAAACCCAGCTGAAGGCCTAGGACTGGGGCGATGGTGCACGTGCCATAGGTTCGCCACCACGGGTATAGGGTCTCCTCATGGGTACAGATGGGCAGCAGAACAAAAGACCAAGCCACCATTTTTTTCATGTGCTATGCATACTCATGGTCTCTATTTTTACTTTTTTTTTTTTACTACTGCCAAGTAAACCCCTGGCCCAATGAGTGTCAGTATGATTCCAACATGCAATTACTGTACTAGTGTTGCAACTTTCAGGTAATCCAGTTGCAGGGTTCATATTTGCTCTCTAAATTATGCCAAGTATAGTATTAAATTAAATTATGCCAAGTATAGTATCATTTAAATATTGGACATTAGAAAAGTCAGATGCATTCTTTTTTCACCAGTGCCTCTTTCCAACATGGTAGCTGATACATATTCTTCCTCTTTTTCCCATGTCAAATATCTGATCTAAGTCATGGACTGCCTTTCTTCACTGAGTTTCCATTTTGCTGTCCTATGTTCTTCTAACTCAGTGGTGGCGAACCTATGGCACGGGTGCCAGAGGCGGCACTCAGAGCCCTCTCTGTAGGCACGTGCACCGTCGCCCCAGTCCTAGACCTTCAGCTGGGTTTTATAAAACCTTTTCGCTTTAAGCCTCCGCCACCATGTACAAAAAAAAAAGGTTCAATCAATCAGTCAATTTCAACTTCTCGCAGGAAAAAAAAAGATCTTGCAAAGTTGGAATTGATTGATTGAACTTTTTAGTCCCACCCAGTCTGCTGTTACCACCGCAGCCACACCCACCCAATTGGCCACACCCACCCGGCACCCAACGATGCATAAGTGGGTTTTGGGTTGCAGTTTGGGCACTCGGTCTCTAAAAGGTTCGCCATCACTGTTCTAACTGTTGATAGGACTTCTTTCCTGTACTTATCTCTTTTTTTAAAAAAAAAAAATCATCTCTCCCAGGGTTTAAGGAACCTTCTTGTCTGCAGGCTGTGTTTGTGGCATTTTGTGTATTTTAATCTCTCACTAAAAGCTTCAAATCTGTCCATAGACTGAAAGTGGTTTTTGTAATGTCTTGGTTTAGCCCTATTTGGGATTATTTTTATCCACTTCAATTGTTCACTAAAATATTTTTAAAAATTGACATTTATGCACAGCTGTAAAATTGCTTTTGTGTTCTTGTAGACCACAGTTTCTCAACCTTAGCTGTTTTAAGCAACCCCCAAGAATTTTCTAGCCAATTGATTTAGACTTAACCATATTCCTCTTCTGCCTTTGTCTTCTTGCTCATGAAAAAAAAATCCTTGCAATTTTCCCCAGAGACTTAAAATAGTTTCTTCCTTCACCTTCATTTTTCACTAAACAGTATTTAAAATTCCAATAACAATAATTTGATTCAGATCCTCAGAAGTTGTGAATCACCAGTGTGAATGTTACCCGAGTTTTGTGATGTTGTACCAGTAGTTGTTTAGCCTGAGGTTCCTTTTGTTTCACTCATTTTCTCTCTTTTAAGCAATGCCAGATGCAAGAACAGTGATATATATACAGTACACCAGGGGAAATGCTCCAACACTGGAAGTTTTTAAGAAGAGACTGGATAGCCATTTGTCTGAAATGATATAGGGTTTCCTGCCTGAGCAGGGGGTTGGACTAAATGACCTCCAAGGTCCCTTCCAACTTTATTATTATTATTATTATTATTATTATTATTATTATTATTATTATTATTATTATTGTTGTTGTTGTTGTTGTTGTTGTTGTTGTTGTTGCTGTTGTTGTTGTTGTTATTATTATTATTATTATATCTGGAGAAAGTTCTGGAAACTTTGCCCTTTGAGTCAACTGCAAGGGCTGCATAGAATTCCTTCACCATGAGAACAAATTGCCTACAGTATTATGAATTTTTGGCAAATCTAGACAGCATACTAAAAAGCAGAGACATCACCCTGCCAACAAAAGTGCGTATAGTCAAGGCCATGGTTTTTCCAGTTGCAATGTATGGATGTGAAAGTTGGACCATAAGAAAGGCTGAGCGACAAAGAATTGAGGCCTTTGAACTATGGTGCTGGAGAAGACTCCTGCGAGTCCCCTGGACTGCAAGGTGTTCAACCCGGTCAGTCCTAGAAGAGATCAACCCCGACTGCTCTTTAGAAGGCCAGATCCTGAAGTTGAAACTCAAATACTTTGGCCACCTAATGAGAAGGAAGGACTCACTGGAGAAGAGCCTAATGCTGGGAAAGATCGAGGGCAATAGAAGAAGGGGACGACAGAGAATGAGGTGGCTGGATGGAGTCACTGAAGCAGTAGGCGTGAACTTAAATGGACTCCAGAAGATGGTAGAGGACAGGAAGACCTGGAGGAACGTTGTCCATGGGGTCGCGATGGGTCGGACACGACTTTGCAATTAACAACAACAATTATGAATTTTGGCAGATTAGGTAATTTAGAAGTGATCAGTATTTAAAGTGGGGTGGCACTTCAGCAGCCTCATTTCACTATTGCTATGTCACTGTAGAAAAGGAAGAGGAGAAAGATCTGAAACAGAACTTTGATCTATAATTACAACAGTTCAGTAATAGCATGACAGCAAAACAAAATTAATTCTGTCTTTAATATAAATCAGTATACCAAACCATGCTAGCTTCAAAATATTAGATTAAAAAAGAATAGATTACCAGACATCATCTACAAAATGGCAATTACCTTAATTTCCTCCTAACAGGAGCTGTTATTGGATTATTAACCATCAGTCAGTTAATCCATGCTGTGGCATGCTGTAAAGAAAGCAGCTCCTATGAGTAGCTTGCAAACAATCAGATACAGACACAAATGCAGCTTTAATTAATGTTCTTTTTCATGTTTGTAGCTGAGATCAATAATAGCCTTGCGAATTGTCTTAAATAATAGGGAAAAGCCTGAACCCTAATTAAGAACGTAGCTATATTTCTCATTGTCTTCTCTGCTAACACAGGAATTCTTCTAAGTCTACTTTTAATACCATGCAAAAGTCTGCAACAAACTGCACTCACACATGTACACAACCATACCTACTCAAGCCTTTCCTGCTGAAATTCAATTGTTTCATTTCCTGAGAATGAAATTAAGGAATGCATTCATCTTGTTGGGTCTGCTGCATCACAAAATGTTCCTTCTCTTTATTAAGCATTCTTCTTGATGTGTCAAGAAACACCAAACCAAGGCTTTCAAAAAATGGGCCACAGAGCATCACTTATTTTCATGTTTAATGATGCTGTATGCAATTGAGTTCATAGCATCCTAACTCAAAGGAAAAGGCATCGGAGGTCCAATGAAGCCAAAGGAGAGAAAAAATTGAGATGTTAAATGTTTTGACTGGATCCTATATTCTTCCTTTCATTGGAAGAGCTGACACTATTGCCAGTGTCATGGCAAGCCATGTCTATTAAAGAAGGCAGAGCATCAGTCTAACCAGTTTGATTCCCTAGCAAAGCTGTTATTACTATTACTCAACAACAGCATCTGCTGGGGAGTTAGGGCTGAGGTCAAAATCAACAAGATGATGGGCAGGGCACCATAGCGAAAGCCCTTGGAGTGTCCCAAAGTTGTTGTTTTTTTTCAAAAGGCAACTAGATTTTTTTTTTCTTGAAGATGTTTCTCTTCTTATCAAAAAAGTTTCTTCAGTTCTGATTGAATGGTGGAGGAGGGAAGGATTTATATTCCTTGCAATCATCTGGTTATTAGCACTCTTTCTGAGAGTTGTTGAGGCCACTTGGAGATTTATCTGTGCCCTCAGAGTCACCTGAAAGCAGTTCCAAAAAGGTTCCACATCCATTTGCACTATTCAGGTGACCCTGAAGGCACAGATAAACCTCCAAGTGGCCTCAACAACTTTCAGAAAGAGTGCTAACGACTAGATGACTTCAAGGAATACAAATCCTTCCATCCTCTACCATTCAGTCAGAACTGAAGAAGCTTCTTGGATGAGAAGCAAAATGGCTTCAAGGAAAAACAAAGTCCACTTGCTGTTTGAAAAGGCATCTTTGGGACAATCATGACCTGGATGACTGAGAATCTCCATGGACATTTTGTAGGCGTGCACATTCAAAGGGGGCAGGGTTTGCATTATGAAGCTCTGCTCATCATCTTGCTGGTTTTTATAACCGCACCCAAGGGCACTGCTCTGAAAGTCTAGCATGCCATTGTAAACCACCCAAGTAGCAAACATTGTAAATAGGTTGATGCTGGCTTTATAGCCATTTTCTCTCCATTTCTATCTACAGTATTTGTTCACAGCCATATATTACAAATGGGAAAAAATGTGATCTTAACAACACATATGTTGATTCCCACTAGGACACATCAGCATTTTAATATTGTATCTATATCTGAAATCATCTTTTCTCCAATAGAAGAGAATATATGTACTCAAGACTGAACTGTAATGTCTTTGGTATCCTCTGAGGTTGGTTGGTTTGCTTGCAGATGTTTCATCACCCAGTCAGGTAACATCATCAGTGCTAGTGAGTGTGAGGTCTGCTTTCTGTTTATATGTAGTAGGTTTATTTATTTATTTATTTATTATTTCAATTTATATCCCGCCCTTCTCCCGAAGGACTCAGGGCGGCTCACAACATTATTAAAACAAAGAAAGACCCACACACCCCACCGAATAAAACCAAATTAAAACCAAAATTTTTGTGTTGTGATAATTAAAATTTCTAAAAAACCCAGTTTAAAAATCCTCCCTAGGCCAGGC
>NW_015386913.1:0-11699 GCF_001527695.2 Protobothrops mucrosquamatus | reverse complement strand
GTGCAGCTCGCGCAGCAGCGGTGTTACATGGGAGTGACGAGTCCCTCCCAACACCGCCCGCGCGGCCGCATTCTGGACCAGTTGAAGCCTCCGGGTGCTCCTCAAAGGGAGCCCCATGTAGAGGGCATTACAGTAGTCCAGGCGGGAGGAGACGAGGGCATGAGTGACTGTGCGCAAAGCGTCCCGGTCCAGAAAAGGTTGCCCTGTCAATGCAGACCAGGGCCTAATTTTTTCCTTGGTAACTCCTTTATTAAGTATTGTTTACTGCTGGATCATTTGGTGTTAATCCCTGCTTATCTGGATGCAGGATGCTGAAGAGAATGTGTTCTACTTTTCTTGTTCCCTTCTAAGTTTTTTTATTGTTTCTTTTGAATTGTGTGCATATGTGATCTATCTCAATGTGTCTATTAATGGCTGATTTGTCTGAATGTCAAACTTTCAGGAATTTCCTAGTGTTTTTGGATTTAGATTGGTCTATGATGCTCAGAGTTGCCCAGTAGAAATGATGTTTGTCTTTGTCTGTGCGTTGTGAGATTAAGGAGCTTTCATCATGTTCCTGATTGCTAGTTGGTGTTCATGGATGCACTCTGCTAGTATTCTGTCTATCTGTCCTACTTAGCAACTGTTATTGTTCTTATAATCCTAACTAATAGACTATTATAATGGCATGGCATCACCATAGCACACAAACCAACTAAAGTTCTATAAAAAACTTAACTGGCCTTTATTTGATAATAGACATTTTGAATCTACCATAGATTTTTGCACTGAAGTTATAATAATCCATGGATAATTCTGTTCTAATGGAAGACAAACAAGACAGACCTTCAAGATAGTCCAAGTCAAAAAACAATCATAGCAAAGATTACAGGAATACCCTTTATTGTAATAAGGTGCAATAAAACAATATTGAAGCCCATCCACGTTTAGCTCCAACTAAACAATTACAAGGCAGGATTATTTTGAGTTTCTTCCTCCCATTTCACTCCATCTTGGAACTGATTAATCTCTTTTTCAAATCCCCATCATTCATATCTTCCCCAACATCAGCTCTAAATTCCTTCATATTCTGTCCCATTAGACTTCCACTAATTTTCCTGAATGGCTTTGTCCTGCCATGGTCCTATAGAAGGCCTGAAATGGATACAATATTTTGCTTGAGTCTGAGACAAGATTGCAAACTATATCTCATAGTGATCAAGACAATCTTATGCAAGGGTATCTGTCTTGCATGCTACATTAGGTTCATGTTTTATAAGAATAATTATCCAGTCTGCTCCAGGATTACTTTCCAAGTAAATTTCCCTATGTTAGACAGTGATATAGTCATCTGATTGATTTCAGTTGTTCAAGCGATTCAAGTGCTCTACAGAGGGAGAAAGATCAGAGATGGGGATATGCAGATTTTCATAAACCGTAAACTCTAAAACAGATGCCCTGAAATATTTAGGACATGTCTGGCAAATAAACAATCTCTTCTGAAACTAACATTATTTTGCGAAAATAAATAATGCTGGCCAAGACAACACAGGATGGTGCTGATTTAGTGTTTCTGCACTGATGGATTTATTTATTTAAAGCTTTTGTGTGGCTGTCCAAAGACAATGTGACTCTGGGCAGTGTACAATAAAAGTAAAGAAGAAAATCAAAACCAACAAATACAAAAAGCAAAGTGTATCCGAAGAACGGAATGGAATGGAATAGGTCAGACACTGATGAACTACAAATGAAGAGGGCAAGGCAAAAGAGAGGAAATTGTTTTACAACATGTTCATGTTAATCTAAAATAACATCACAAAGAGCAGAGACTGGGGACACTTTAAAGACCAATAAATTTATTACAATATAAATACCAATGAACTGGAGCTTACGTCAATGAATAAAAGACCCAGAATGGAGTGAGTATTTTATAAGCAACAACTTGTTAAATAGCCATGTTATTTATTAAACCATTTTCAAACCTAACTGCCTCTGAACAGTATACTGTATATCTTGCAACACATCTTTCCCAGTGAATAAATGATTGGAAAACAATATCTGTATGGATATTGTGTCTGGCAATAGCCACCCAGCAGCCCTATTTAGGGTGGCCTGCTGTCTATTGATTGGGCTAGGCCACAGGGTCATCTTCAGAGACACACTGAGAAATATTCATGCTATCTGGCGGATAATATTGCTCAGATTTGCTTGGAATTGAACTCTGATAGGGCAAGCCCAAGTAAATTGCCTGAGGCACAGTTTTGTGATATTTTTCTGTACTGAGTTTGATTCTATTATGCCAGAAGAAATTAGTTTGGCCTTGGCTCTTCCTGGCTGTTAAGGCAGCCCAGGTGGTGACCACAGGATAGATTCATGCAGAGGTTTCAGCCTCTTTGAGAGAGGGGAATGATCTGGTCCTACCAGCCTTGAAAGAGGCAGCGATAATCTCTCTCCTCAAGAGGTCATCACTAGACCCTTCCCTACTGGATATTTTATTGGCCAGTTTCCAATGTTCTTCTGGGGCAGCAGGCTGTGGAAAAGATGGTTGAACAACATCTACAGAGGATCTTGGAGGATCTTATCTGGACCTGTTCCAGTCCAGTTTCAGTCAGGGTACAACACAAAGGCAGCAAGGGTCCCACTTGTTGATGATTTTTGGTGGGTAGGGAGTGGTACATTCATTCTAATGCTGCTTGATCTCTCAGTGGCTTTCAATACTGTCAAGATCCTTCTGGACCAGTATACATGGGACATTTTCAGTGTGAATCTTTTGATCACCTTGCAGGCTTTGTAAAATAAACATAATCCCCCCCTTCCATCAGCCTCAGGGGACATGTATTTGAAATTCTTCCAATTCCTGCAAAAGAAATAATAAACCCAACCATGCAATATTAATAGCATCTTCTTCACAGAGAAGAAAGAGTCTCATGAAAGTAGAGGGCCAGGGCTAAAAAAGAGATAGTGCCTTTGGAATATGCGTTGGCGGTGATTAATCAGGAAACGGAGGGTGGGATTATGATGAAAACTTGGAACCTGCCATACATCAGCAATTTATTTATTTAGCGTATGGTATATCATACATGGACTTGGAATATATATTAACATTTCATCTAGATTAATAAAACAATAAAATATAAATGTTAAAAAGATCTACAAGGTATTATGTTCAATATAGATGTCTAGGCCAGTGGTTCTCAACCTTTTTAATGCCACAACCCCCAACCGGTTGTACGTCGAGGACTAAACCGGTCATAAGTCGAGGACTAAACTGGTCGTAAGTTGAGGACTACCCAACCGGTCATAAGTCAAGGACTTTCCCTGCCCGGGATCGCCGCTCATGTGTGGTTCCGCCCCTTGCGCCAGCCGAGGCATAGCTGGCAAGCGGCAGAGACGGAGCAGGCCGACCACCAGCTGGCCCAGCTCAAGGGAGGTAAGGCACCCGCCGGAAAAGGGGGAAAAAATGGCGGACAGCCTTGCTTGGGGACCCCCGTGAAATGGTCGATCGACCCCAAGTGGGGTCGCGACCCATAGGTTGAGAACCGCTGGTCTAGGCAGTCAGTGTCAGCAGGATAAGCTGTGCATAGACTTTTTTTAACTGCTGCTGACACTGACTGCACAGACATTGATACTGAATATAACACCTTGTAGATCTTTTTAACAGGAACTTTGCAACCATAGTTGGGAAAAGAAATCAAACATTTCACTCTTTACTCCAGGGGTCTTCAAACTAGGCCCTTTTATGACTTGTGGACTTCAACTCCCAGAATCCAGTTTTGGTCACCACGATGTATAAAAGATGCTGAGACTCTAGAAAGAGTACAGAGAAGAGCAACAAAGATGATTAGGGGACTGGAGGCTAAAACATATAAGGAACGATTGCTGGAATTGGGTATGCCTAGTTTAACGAAGAGAAGGACGAGGGGGGACATGATAGCAGTGTTCCAATATCTCAGGGGCTGCCACANTTAAGAAGAGACTGGACAGCCGTTTGTCTCAAATGGTGTAGGGTTCCTGCCTGGGCAGGGGGTTGGACTCGATGACCTCCAAGGTCCCTTCCAACTTTATTATTATTATTATTATTATTATTATTATTATTATTATTATTATTATTATTATTATTATTATTATTATTATTATTATTATTATTATTATTATTATTATTAAGTTCACAAGTCATAAAAGGGCCAAGTTTGAAGACCCCTGCTTTACTCCCTAACTTGAGCATCAAACTACAAAACTTCCCATATGGTTGCATCTCCTATTTCCTTTTATTTCCTCTGATGTTATAATTATCCTTTCACTCTCCCTGACCTTGCATGTGCCCAGCTTCACCTGTCTCTTCAGTCTGAGTTTTACATTGAGATCTTATATCCACTTACCTGGGTATAAGCTCTTAAGCTCTCCTCAACCTCATTCCAAGCAAGTGGGGGTAGAACTGCACTCTTATCACGTGTCTTTTCCTCCTTCTCTTCTCTGCAAAGCCATTTTTATCTCCCTATGTAATCTGCAGTTTTATTTTTGTGATAGTATAATGGTCATAACGCCAACTCATTCACCTGGGGCTGTCTAGTCACCGACATCAAGAAGGCATGAGAGAAGTTTTTATAGGCATCCCGTTTCTCTCATTGTCTCCTTGCTATGGCGTCTCTGGAGATTAGGTGTGAGCAATTAATGCTACCAGGTGCAGCACATGCGCCACTCATCCTCTAATCTTCCTCCAACATTCCGCCTGCCCAATATCCCTCGGCTAAGATGGAACAGTGTTTCTGGCAAGGCATCCTTTCTCCTTTCACCACTACAGAGGCAACCAAGCCCCTCTCTATGCATTTGCCTGGCCAAGCTCCATGGTCACAAGGTTCCTTTGTATCAAATTATTTTTAAATAATTTGATGTCCAGCACATCCCTGACTGCAGCTACAATATATCAGGGCAGACTTCGCGAAGTTTCATAAAACTATCTGAAGTGAGTTGTCTCCTCTGGAGTGTACCTTCCCTCCTTCCTTCCTGGGAATCTGATTCACAACATTCCAAGAAGCATTTCTACTCTAGAGTAATATGAAAAAAATAACAACCCTATGCTTTAAATAGTCTCTGCGGGTTTTTTTTTTTGTACTAATATAAAATTTTATAACTTTACACGTAAAGAGTTCACATTATTGTCTTCTATATTGTTAAAAGCAACACTCTGGAGATGGGCAGTTTAATGGTTCCATTATATAAGATTTCAGGAATAAACTTGGCAGCATAAAAGCAGTGGTGACTATGCCATTCCAGAAAGTATGTACATCAGCCACAGGGTGACATTATTTTTATTTTATAAAAGGAAATACCTGGCTTTCTTCCTCTGCATCAAAAGCAGCACTTTCCAACAATCTGTTGTCCCACTATCATTATGGGGAATGCCTCTACTCCCACTGGCTCATGGTGCTGGTCACCCTCCTCTGGTCACCCTCCTCTGTGGCCATTTGGTCCCGGCCTGCTGGAAGCTTCTGGTTTCGTTTTAATCAGGCCACAGGTGAAGCAATGAATCTGCCGGCCTTTTGTGTTTTAACCAGCCTATTTAGAAGCAGTTAAAACTACAGAGCTTTCTTTTCTACTCTTTCATTTTTTTAAAATTATTTTTAGATCTGGAAATGTCCCCAAAGCAGAGAAATGGTGACAAGAAAAGAGGTAGGGGCAACCAGTGGAGAGGAACACAAGGAGAAACAATCCTATGCATAGAACAAACAAACAAACAAACAAATAAATAAATATAAAATCAATAATCAAAAATAATGAATAAATAAACTAAAAAAACCCCAACCAACAAAAAACTCAAAGGGCAGACTTTATGGACTATTGGGTCTTTTTCTGCTGTCAGTTTTTTATATTTTCTATGTGTGTCTGGTGTGAGAAAAAGTGGTTGCACAAGTGAGTACAATAAGAAGCAAGCAGCCCCCAAACTAATTTCTGACAACAAAAAAGAGAAAAACACGTTACCCCTTTTCTCTCTCAGTATGGATGTACTTCCCTGTTCCCCTGAATTAGAATCCATTCACAATTCTGACTGATTCAAATTGTCCAAAGAAGGCTAGCTGGAAGAAGTATCTCTTTGGACAGAGTTAAAGGGCTGGGGATGAACCAGAGTTTGTCAGGTTTCTCTTGAAATTGCATGGACTTTTTTCCCCTCTGCCCACCAGTGGGCATGTACAGGGAGTCCTTGGCTTACAACCATTCATTTAGTGACCGTTTGAGGTTATAATGATATTGAAAAATGTTTTTTATGAACAGTCCTCAATTAGGACCTTTGCAGCATCCCCCACAGTCACGTGATCAAAATTTAGGTGCTTGACAACCAGCATGTATTTACAATGGTTGCAGCAACCTGGGGTGTGTGTGTCATATGATTGCCACTTGTGACCTTCCTATCTGGCTTCCGACAAGCCAAGTTAATGGGGTAATTTGCTTAATGACTGTGAGAGTCACTTAACCATGGCAAAAAAAGATCGTAAAAACTCACAACTCACTTAAGAACTGCCTTGCTTAGTAACAGAAATTCTGGTCCCAACTGTGGTCATAAATTGAGGACTCATTGACAGCAAGTAATGGAGCAGAGGACTCAGACTAGATTGTCTCTAAAGTCCCTTCCAGATGGATTGATCCATGAATAGTTATAGTTTGCACTCACAAACTGCACATCCTTCTGCCTGCTTAAAGAAAGGTAAGCTATTGGCACTTATTTTTCCGGGGCCAGATGGAAAGGATAAAAAAGCAAGGAAAAGGGGGATGAATGTTTGTTCCCTGAGCTTGTGGGTTGGTTTCCAAACATTTCATTACCAGGCTAGGTAACATCTTCAGCAGAGTTTAGGGGATGTCAATTCAATGGTCTATTTATAAGGGTTTCAGGTGTGGGTGTGTCAAGTGAGGGTTTTGTGATGGATCGAGTGTGAGTCATCAGTGTGAGACTTTTTATTGGGATATTACATTAGGTCAGATGTTACCTAGCCTGGTAACGAAAGGTTCAGAAACCAACCCATTCGGAGAACGAATCTTCACCCCCCGTCCTACTATATACTCGATCCTTGCCACTATTGCAAAGCAAGGAAACTCAGCAATTGGGAAGTTGTCCAGTAAGAATACCTAGCCAGAGTTATTGCCAAAGCTTGAAATCTCAGACAGAAATTTCCTAAGATGGTGTTATTTCCAATCAGTGTCAGCAGAGGAGACAAGCAGCTTAAGGCTACTGTGCAGAATTGTCCTGGCTGTCATGAAGAATCACAGGAACTGGATCTATGCTGTGAATGGACTAATAATCCAACCGTTTCGGGGGAAAGGGGGAGAAAAAGGCCCATTTGAGTCAAAACCCAATTTAGATACTGTACATGCTTTAAAAAAAGTTTAAATACATACAGGTCTGTAAGTTGTGGTATTTGCATCATGACGCATATCTAGTCAATTGCCTCGCATGTGTGTGTCTCTCTCTGCCTTCCTCTCTCCCTCCCTCCCTTTCTCTCTCTCTTTCACATTCACACACACACACAGAGAGAGAGAGAGAGAGAGAGAGAGAGAGAGAGAGAGAGAGAGAGAGAGAAGGAGGGAGAGGGAGAGAGAGGGAGAGTGGGAAAGAGGGAGAGAGAGAGGGAGAGAGGGAGGGAGAGAGCTATTTCAGTGAGAATGGGTGTGCCTGGCAGCTATTCTTGCACATTCCTGGGCAGAGCTCAACTAAGCGTGAACTAATTCCATGTCTCATTATAGGAACAGAAAAAAGTTACAGAGACTTTGGATGCCTTTTCCCAATACCATCAGTTTGCTCGAACATTATTTTTGATTAGTGACATTTCTCTTGATTTAGCAAGTCATTCAATGACAGATTAATAAAGTTGCAGCAAATGAGAGCCAAGCCTCCTGCAGCATTTCCTGATGTACTTGACATATTTCTACTGATGCTTTTCCAAGAATAGATCATCCAAGCAAAAATTATTGTTAAGAAAAACAGAGTAAACCCATTTGCTATTATGTCAGTGCAGCTACAGACTATAATGGCATTTTAGGAGGAGGGAGCAAATTAGCTCAAATAGTTTCCTTTAAAAAAAAAAAAAAAAGTCTCCCAAAGGCTTGATCTTAAATCAGTAGTAATTTATACTGTAAATCTTACTTAGAAATCCTATACCCAGGGATCTAAAGTACAATTTTACTGACAGAGGTTAATTCCAGACACTCCATGCAGGACAATTAGCAAATCCCTTCAGCTGTATTGGCAAGTTCTATTGAATAAATGCATTATTTTGCATTATGGTACCGGTCTTCATTGTAATGGATAAATTGATTTTTGTAGCCATTATGCTCTAATGCCACTGGGGACTATAAGCCAGCTGCCCAGTCTTCCAGATCTACTGCTCAAATCTTTGCCACTGTGAGCTATCAGAGAAAATTCAGAGATTGGAACAAGAATATTGGCAGAATTTGTAATGTGTAGAACTCATACATTTTCTAAGTCATTCTGTATCACATTATCATAATATCTAGAAAATCATAATTATATGCCTAGAAAACACACACATCCATGTTCTTAATGTGATTTATAATACCAAACTAAACACACAGTTTTATTCTAAATACAATGGTATAAATTCAGTCAAATGATTTGATAGTTATTTATCAAATATAAGCAAGATACTACATATAAATAGAGAACAAACCCCACTCCCTCCTAGCACTGATCATATTACCTAGTCAGGTAATATTTTTGTAATGTTGTTTTTCGTGTCTTGTGTTTTAATTTGTTCTATTTTATAGTTTTTAACATGATTTTATATGTTTTTTAATCTTTGATTGGGAGTTGCCCAGAGTTGGCTGAAAGATGGGTGGCTATATAAATGTTTTAAATAAATAATAAAATGTCTGCAAGCAAACAACCAAGTTCAGATAATACCAAGGATTCCATAGTTCAACCCTGAGCTGTACATATTTTCTTAGTAGTTATTTATTTTCACATGCAAATAATTTATTGGTTCCTTTTCTGCTTTTTTTTTTTTACAGATGGTTTATAAGGAATATGCATTTAATTACATTGCAATTGTAGCACTCTTTTGAATTGTTTGTGAACCTCCATGTCTCGTTGCTTGCAAAAGCGAGTACAGGGACAAGAGAGTTGAAGAAGAACTGTGACAAGGATAGCAGTAGTATTTCCTTGCAGCTTTTTGGCACTTGACACGTGACTCACCTCCTCCTTATGAAGATCTTCTTTGCTTCTGTATTATAAACAAAATAAAACAACGAATGAACAAATAAACAGAACTCACTGAGTACATAGATGCGGGTAGTAACAATTATCATTAGGATGAAGACATAACAGAAAGGATTGAAAGAACTTTTTCCCCCCCTTAGTCCTGGTCTGAAACACTGTGCAATATGGAGCCTATCCTCAACGTGGCACCTTTTTCTCCTACAAAACACAGTGCTAGTAAAAATCATGGATATAGTATGTTCTAGTTACAGTTTAAAGGTGAAAATGCCATTGAACTCATCTTTTTCTGATGAACACATGGCCACATCTATGCAATTTTCCTGGCATTCAATTCAAGAGGGCTTTGTCATTGCCTCCTTTTCTTTTGTATAATTTTCTAGCCTGGCCTACAAGAGTTTCCTGGTTTTCCATCAGTTGATTAGGACTGACCTCCTTAACTTCGGAGCTGAGAGTGGGTTGCCCAGCCTAGACACAAGATGGTTCTTTTTAAATAACAAGTCTGTTGTGGCACCTTAAACAATTCTATTCCTAAACTTTGAGCTTAGAAATTCATCCAAATTTGGTGAAAAGTTTGCAAGGACAAACAACCTGGACTCTGACTTCAAAAATTCCCTGTGTGCATGCGACTGGCATCAGCTTTCCCTGCTGCCTGCACAGTGGAGGAAAAAGGAGAGAAGGGAGAGGAAAGCAGGTAGCTGAAAGATGTGAAAAGGTAACCCAATCCTTGATTAACTATGTCTGTGAATAAATACTTCAGAAGAATCTGTCCTTCGGTGGGGAAAAAAAGACTTCCCCACCTCCAGCTCCATTCATCTGACAAAGTGACCTTTGTGGTCTGAAAGCTTACACCACTATAGTGGGCAGAACATGGAATAAGGGATGTAAGTGACAGGAAAGTAGCTTCCAGTCGGATGTGAATAAAGAAATCAATAGTGGAACCAGTTATTTAGAAGCACTGGGAACTTTCTGTCTTTGGATGCCCTTCAGCAGAGGTTGGGCAGCCAGCCAAATTAAGGCGTATGCTTTAATTTGGTTTCCTGGGGCAAGCAGGGGATAGGATTCAGTAACTTTAATGCCCATTTTCCAGCAAAAGAATCTTTGGGTTTGGGTGATGTGTGTTCCATTCCATGCAAAGACGAGACTTTAAAATTTGTTTATAGCTAATAGAGGAGAGATGGGAAGAAGAGATCTTTTGTTGTGGAATCAGAGATGGTGATAAGTCACTGAAATTGCACTTGATTTAATGAAGGGCAAAGTCATTTCTTCACATATCTCTTTTCTTTTTTTCTTTACTATTTTTCTTTTAATTTTTTTCTCTGCAGGGGTTTTTTTTTGTAGTTTTTTTAGTTTACATTAGTTATTTTTAATCTTGGTATCCGTAGATTTTAATAACAACTATTATATAAAAAGGAAGAGGATGCAAAGCAGCTACTGTGCCCTTCAGCTGAACTGCATCTATAACTTTCCACCTTTCAGCGCTTAGTCATTATGGCTGATCCCTAGAAGTGAATCAGGGCTGGAATGGGTTAATAAGTCCTCGAGTTGCATGCTAGGTGGGGAAGTTGAATAAAAAAAACTCCTAGAAGAAATGACAAACCACTTCTGCAATATTGCCCAGAGAACAACACCACAATTTCCTCAGGGAATTCTTTGCCCTTCTTCTTGCAACTATTGGCAAAGCTAAGGTCTGAGGAAATTTTCAGAAGAGGTCTTTCCTGACTACAGTGTTTCCTCTTTAAAAGTTGACCAAAGTGATCAACTCCAGTGATCAAGCCATTCTGTAGCAGTTTTCTGTTTACTTGAGCTCCATGACCAATCCACATTTCACATGTTTATTTTTCCTCCAAAATTACAACTTCATTGTTTCCACTTCATACAGTTTCACAAATCAAGTCAAGAAAATTATTTACCAGCACTGCTTCACTGTTGATTCTGGCTAAAGCTAGGAGACGGCAGTGTTGTAAAAGTTGCTTTGCTATATTATTCTGTCTAATCCATTCTGCTTCCTCCACAAAGTCAACTGGGCTCCATTAGGTGAGTGAGACAGCTGTCTGAGGCAGAGATGTCAGGGCAATGTTGCTGAGTTGATGGGAGATTTATCTGGGCATGCTACAAGCTTTGAAGATACAGAAGCTACAATAAGATTCTATTACCAATCCAGATTATTCCTGTAGATGAAGTAAGGAAATGGCAGCGCCAACTTGTTCTTTGTTTCAGGCCTTCCCAGAGAAACCAGGACACTGTCTAAAACTTATAGGACATTTCTTTAAGGTTCAAAATGTCCATGCTGGCTGGGCTTTCTAAGAGTTGTGTTCCAACATTTCTGGAGGACATCAGGGTGGGAAAGCTGCTCTATTGTTAGTTTGATTTAATTATTAAATTTGTACACTTTCTAGTTCCCAGCAGCTGGAAGACACAGAAAAATAACAATACAACAATAAAAACAAAAAGGAACAAAATTTGACTAAACCAGGTAAAAAGAAGAGACATACCC
>NW_015386912.1:442851-455527 GCF_001527695.2 Protobothrops mucrosquamatus | reverse complement strand
GCTTGTATTCTTCAGCAGAAGGCACACCATAGCGTGGGCGTTGGAGGGTTAAAAATAGACGCCAGATCTTTTAATTTCTTTTTTTTTCCTGTTAGCAAATGTGGAGGAGGGAAAACAGAGTGCTGTTTATCAGCCCCAGCAGTTCCCCCCAGAGACACAGAAATTAGTCAGATCAGCGGAGAGCATAATTGTGTGCTTGCGTACGTGTTGTGTTTCAGTCTTGGGACACAGTGGTACTATAGTCATTTCGTTATGAGCCAGGCTTATGGGAGCCTAAAAATATTTTTTAAGGGTCGTAATGTGCCGGAGTCTTCTTGTCCCCCTTCCCCTGGTATATTGATATTGATATTTCATGGTATATTGATATTTCATGCTAGGGTAGAGCTCCTATGTATTTCAGTGGGTCTGTGAGAGAAGACTATGCCCTGTGAATAAAGTGATCAGATGGAAAGGCACATAGGAGCCCTTGCCCTTTTCACTGATGGGTAGAAAACTTTTTAGCAGGTCTGCATTTCAGGTAAGGCACTGACATTAAACAGTCCAGCTTCAGAATGCTTCTAAAAAAGGTCCAGAAGTCTCATCTAATTTTGCATCTGAGCAAGTTATCAGGACCACTTTGCTACCCTGCCCTTTTAAATCACTTAGCGCTATAAATCCCACCACTGTTTTTTTCCCCCTTCCTCTGAAATTAACAATGAACTTTACACATGTTTTACAGCATGGGTCTCCAACTCCTGGTCCGCAGCCCAGTGCCAGGCTGCGGCCTGTTCCAAACCGGGGCGCAGAAGTGGTGAACGTGAGTGCATGCGTGCGTGAAACTGCATTTGTAAAAACAGTGCACGCAACCATCCCCCTCTCTGCCATCCCCCTGCTGGTCCCACTTAGCTAGAAAGGTTGGGGACCGCTGTGTAAGATTATTTTGTGAACATTGAGGGACTACAACTCCTGGCAGCTTTGCCAACATAACCAGTGGGGACAGAGGGAGAGTATTTATAATTCAGCAACATCTGTGAAATCTCAGGTTCCCCGCCTTCATTTAAACCAGTATTTCCCGATCATGGTAACTTGTAGATGTGTGGACTTCAAGACCCAGAATTCTCAGAAACAAATTATTTTGCTGAGGAATTCTGGGAATTGTTCAGGGCTGGGAAACTCTTACCTACACTGGCAAGAGTCAGGGAAAATAGCCCTCGTGTGTTCAAAGGCATCGAGTGATTTCACATGTCATCCTAAACCATGCTTTGTTTCAATCATGGTTTCTGTAATAAGCCACAATTGCTATGTTCCAACTTACATGATTTTCTAAACAGAAAACAGGTTCCTCCCTCTGATATAGATCAAGCATTGATCTGATCTTAACAGGCAGACTGTGAGAACATACACTTGATGGATGCTTTTCTGGATCTTGTTCGCCTATAGCAGGGGTAGGCAACCTCAGCTCTTTTATGACTCGTGGACTTCAACTCCTAGAACAGTGGTTCTCAACCTGTGGGTCGGGACCCCATTTGGGGTTGATCAACCATTTCATGGGGGTCGCCAAGCAAGGCTGTCCGCCATTTTTTTTGTCCGCCATTTTTTTGTCCGCCATTTTTTTCCCCTTTTCCGACGGGTGCCTTACCTCCCTTGGGCTGGGCCAGCTGGTGGTCGGCCTGCTCTGTCTCTGCCGCTTGCCAGCTACGCCTCGGCCGGCGCAGGGGGCGGAACCACGCATGTGCGGCGCTCCCGGGCAGGGAAAGTCCTTGACTTACGACCGGTTGGGTAGTCCTCGACTTACGACCGGTTTAGTCCTCAACTTACGACCGGTTTAGTCCTCGACTTACGACCGGTTTAGTCCTCGACTTACGACCAGTTGGGGTCGCGGCATTAAAAAGGTTGAGAACCACTGTCCTAGAAGGAGTTGCCTACCCCTGGCCTATAGGAAACCCATATGATTTAAAACAAAATTAGGCCAGTATGTCCCAGTCATTTTCTTCCAAGTCTCCAGAGTGTCTCCTGCACAGACTGTTGGGCAGTATTTGCCCTCTAGCGAGTAAGAAATCCGGTGCTACAACAGTTGCCTGGGCATGTTCTTTCCTTAGCCTCTTTCTCTCTTTTACTGCAGTAAAGAGGCTTCCTGTTTCACTCAACAGGCCCACCGAAAAGGCCTCTCTCTGTGTTTGTTTGCAACAACTGAATGAGGCTGTTAGTAATTAAAGTACATGGACTTCCCAGAAAGTGGCTTAGACCGGATATCCTTCATCAAAATACCCTAGGCACCACTGCCTAAAAATAACTCCGGCAGAACAAAAACTAAATAAACATGAATGAGAAGAGTCTCCCAGAGCTTAAGCTGTACAAACTAACTTCCTGGGGCAGGGTGTGGCATAGAGGGTTCTGCTGGCCCAAGAACAGAAGCGAATTAAAGAAAGGCAGCATAACTTTGAAGGAGCTTCCCCCTGCAAAAAGCATGGGATGCCCCTTTGAGCCTCATTTCAAGGTCAGCCTTGTTTTGAGGAACCCCCAAGGTTCCCTAGAAAATAGTTTGAGAACTGCTGATCTGTACATGGCATGTTTCTTTTCATTAGGATAATCAGAAACGACTTTCAGAAATCTACATGATCCCTAGATGGCAGCAAAGAGGTAACGTTTTTCCGTTTCGGTTTGTTGCCATCTAATGGTTGTCCAAATTTTTGCAGTCCAGATCTAGGAGGCTTAACCTTAATCATTTCTCTGTACAAGTTGTCCTTGTTTAGCAACCTTAAATGGGACTGGCAGCTTGGTCATTAAATGAAGCTCTGATTGTGCTTATAATCTCACTTCAGTTTTCCTTTCCTTTACAGACTTGTGAAGAAAAATGTGAAGATTGGTTGTAAAGTTACTTTTCATCACTCTTGTAACTGTGATTAGTTGCTAAATGAGGACTTCCTGTATTGTGTGCAAATGAGAGCCAAAGCAGAAACTCAGATCTGGATTAGGATCCTAGAGAGCATGATAGGAGAATGTTAGCTCTTATAACCAAAATCACCACATGTACATCACCCTGCTTCATGCAGTATGGTGGTGGTGGGGGAATCCATTTATTAAAATGAGAGTTTTTCTTGCAGTGCAGATACCAGAGGCGAGATGAGAACTCATTTAGATCAGGTGTGGAACCATGAACAGAGTGTTAAAGCTTTGCCATCTGGAGTAGGTCCCAAAAGACAGGGCTTTTGCTTAGATGTTATAAAGTTACAGTACTGTATGTAATGACCATTTTCCACTTCATCTTTTTTTTCTTTTCATTTTTGAATTGGATGCTGAAACGGATTCAGGCTGAATCACACTGGTTTTTTTTTAATCAGGACCCAAACCTGATTTTGTGGTTGGTACACACTTTGATCCATGCTTCTGTATGCCTGACAATTACTGATAGCCTCGATTGTGAATTAGGACAGTGAAAAACTATTCTATCCTATTACTGCGTTAAGGAAGAATGTTCCGTCATCGTGGATCAGTCACCAGATTGCACTGAGATGCCAAGGTCTTCCTTGATCCCTTTACATCGATTAACATATGAATTGCCATGGTGGAGCATGAAATACTAATGCTTTCTGCACCTGACCTTGATGCTACCAGCATTAGTTATACAACAGGTTGGGAACGGTGGGTAAGAGAGAAATTACCTTGGAGAAATCACCAGCAAAATGAATGGAGAGAGATAAGTTGCCAGAAGCAGAAAAAAAGGGCAGGGTGAGAATTTTTACCCAGGAAATTTGCTTTTGTGTACAATTATTAATGCAGGATCTCTGTTCTTTGCATCCTTGGAAAGACAAAATTAGGGATGGAATTTGAATACTTTTTTAGTTTTCTTTCTTCGGTGTACTTGGGATGAATAACCAATGCACACACTGACCCAGACACCTGAGTACAGTCAAAAGTGGTTCATGCCTTGTTTTTGTACATACTGTCCCCATGTAGGTTAAACAATCCTTGTGAATAACAATGGGTTCTGCATACATCTACTAAAATGTTCCACCTACTTCAAAAGGGCTTATTCCTAAATTAGTCTGTTTTGTTGTACTCATCTAACCTAGTTGTAGATAAGGTTTTGCAATGTGGGCTGCCTTATGCACACTGGTTCTTTCAACCTTGCATAGGAAAAAGAAAATCATCGCTTATTTAAAACATTGTAAAAGTTCCATATTTGCAAATATGGAAGATCATTGTGTGTTGGCAGCTTTTTTTTTCCCCATGGGGTTTGTGCATTGCCTGTAACTGCTCCCCACCACATTACTGTATTCAAGTGCACTTGAAACCTACCACAAAAATGGTAAGATGTGTCAAATAACAAATGCACTGCTTACCTGTGTTACACTGCCTTAATTAGTGTATTCTTGGTGACCAATTAGGTATGTGTCCTGGAATATGTGAACAGGCTGAGCACATTTAGAAATTTAGCAATGGCTTGTTTCTACACCTCTTTTACCTCTCTACCAGGATAACCTTAATTATACAAGTCACGTTGGGCTAAAAGCTCAGAAGCAAGGCCGTTACTCACTGGTGAACTTTTAGGATATCTATTTAGGATAGAGGAGAAAGTTCTCCCTTAGTAACTAAAAGCCGATATGAATGTTATTCCATCATGAAACCAGTTTGTATAGCTTAGAAAGGCAGCAACTGTGTTTTTATTGTGCTGTTTCCTTCTATGCTCCAAGTATCTGTAAGAGAAAGGAATAGAAGCAGGACAGTTTTATCAGAGAAAGTATACCAGGAGACATTCTGTAGGCCCATTCTCCCACCTGAAAAATACATAGGATAAATTGTTCGCCATGTTTGAGGGTGTATACAAACACTTTCTTTGCTCTCCCTATGTTATTGTGCTTCAGAGGTTGTAAGATTTCTGGGAGACAATCAAAAACAGTCTTAGGAAAAATCTAGGACCACATCCGTTTGATATACTAAGCTGCAAGACCAGAACCGTTTTTAGAAGAACAAAAGCCCACCTGTGCAATTACAGCCTAAGTAATTCTTGCAGTTTGGCAGATAAAAAGATTTGTGCTTTCCTGGAAAGCGAGTTCCTTCTGCTGCTCCCAGAGCTACTTGTGTATTGCCAAGAAGTGGGGTTGCTAGGAAGAGAGAAATGGCTCTGCACTATTCTAAGGGAAAGTGCAGTACTATCAGTGCAACTAACATTACTTTCCTAGGCCAACCTACCTACTGTATCTGGCCTGCAAAGTTCTGAATGCCCACAAGATGGCAGTAAAGAATTGGCTTTCCCTATGCTGTCATCAAGTGGATGTCTAGAGCTATGCAACTCAGATGCAATAAGACCTAAAAAGTTTGTGTGCATCAGCCCCCCCCCCCCCAAACACAAACACACATCACCCAATATATAAATACGAGTCTGGGAACCTAAGGAGGTTACAGTATTTCAAAAGAGCTGAGACAATATACTACAGGTAGTCCTCGACTTACAACAGTTCATTAAATGACTGTTCGAAGTCACAACGCCACTGAAAAAAGTGACTTATGACCGTTTTTCACAGTTACGACCTTTGAAGCATCCCCATGATCATGTGATCAAAATTCAAATGCTTGACAAATGGTTCATACTTATGACCATTGCTGTGTCCCAAGGTCATGTGATCACCTTTTGCGACCTTCTGACAAGCAGAGTCAATGGGGGGGAAGCCAAATGCGCTTAGCAACCATGTTACTAACTTATCAACTGCAGTGATTCGCTTAACAAATGTGGCAAGAAAGGTCCTAAAGTGGGGCAAATCTCACATAACAAATGTCTCACCTAACGACAAAAATTTGGGGCCCAATGTTGGTCGTAAGCCCAGGACTACTACTCCTGTATAGGAGTAGAAGACTAATAAAACCAGAAAGACAGTGTTTTCTTGGGGCTGGGCGTGGGGTGAGTAAGAGAAGAATAGCTGCCCGCAAACCATGGCTTTCAAAAGAACATTTTCCTCTGTGTCTCTACACTCAGAATAAAAGTTACGAAGCGCAGGGGCAGCGCTGCAGATGTGTGGGTTTGTGGCCTACAAACCCAATGCGTCTTATGGTTTTTGCACTACAACAGGCTACAAAAATAAAGCGTTAAAATGTAAGTAGAATGATTGTGAGCATGACTAATGCTTTCATAGGATGTACCCCAAAGGAGAAGTAGTCTTTCACAGTTTCTATAACCCCCCCCCCCCCATATGTGCAACTACACATCCCTTTACCTCCCATCTTGGGCAGCTAGGAATGATGGGTGGTGTAGTTCAGTGCATTTAAACGGCGCGTAGTCAGAGACGTCTTAGATCGAATACGGTGAATAAATCTCGCAGGCTTTTATTTTCCTTCCCCTTCCCAGGCAAAATTTCTATTACATCCAAAACAATGGAAAAGGAATGGGTTGGGCTGCATTTTGGCCACCTTAAAAAAGGCTATAGTACATGTAATGCCCAAAAGGCAGAAAATCTTGTTCCAGAATTAAAACTGAAGCTTTTCTTTTATGATTTCTGACTTAGCATCCAGGGGAAAAAAGGGGGGTAGGGGTCCTCTACGTGGTGGTGGCGGGGAACCATGTTATCTGCTCTCCTCCAAAATATACAAATGATACTTGGATGCTTTTTCTTTCCTCCATCTCTTTTGAGGGAACTAGGGTTAATTTCTGAGTAACATGCAACTGGATCAGGAAGGGTGAGGGGCTCTCCTTTAATTTTCAGCTGTATGGCATGAACTAAATGCTTAGGTAAATAAGCATTTTGTTACAGGAACTAATTTATGCCAATTAAATATGACAAGTGTGTTTTTTTGGGTATTAGAAAACATGTTTAAGGTTAGTTCTCACATTCTGAGAAGGATTCGCTGCCTGACTCTCCTAGGAATGATCAGGAAAGCAATTCTCAAATACAGGATGTATGCCTCTCTCTGTGTTCAGTCTAAACCAGGAGTAGGCAGCCTCGGCTCTTTTATGACTCATGGACTTCAACTCCCAGAATTCCTCAGTCAGCTGACTCAGGAATTCTGGGAGTTGAAGTCCATGAGTCATAAAAGAGCCGAGGTTGCCTACCCCTGGTCTAAACCCATAGATCAAGCCCAGGGGCCTTCTGTTCCCATAACAAGGCTGGTTTGAATATATGTGCTTCTATATATTGAGGGGCACACTGAAAGTAGAAGGAGGCTGGTTGGTTTCTATAGGATTTAAGTCATTTTAGAGATTATAAAAGACTGTACAGGTAGTCCCCGATTTACAACCATTCATTTAGTGACCGTTTGAAGTTACAACGGCACTGAAAAAGTGACTTATGACCATTGTTCACCCTACTGCAGCATCCCCGTGGTCACATGATCAAAATTTGGATGCTTGGCCATTGGCTCATATTTAAGACAGTTGCAGTGTCCCAAGGTCACGTGATCACCCTTTGTGACCTTCTGATAGGCAAGAATCAATGGGGGAAGCCAGATTCACTTAACAACCGTGTTACTAACTTAATAACCGCAGTGGTTCGCTTAACCAGCCGTGGCAAGAAAGTTCGTAAAATGGTGCAAAACTCAATTAACAACTCCCTTGCTAAGCCACAGACATTTTGGGCTAAATTATGGTAGTAAGTCAAGGACTACCTGTGATTTCCTTTCTTTCTTCTTGGTCCTCCTGCTTCCTTCATCAGCAAAGTCAGCGGAGTTCTGTGGTCTTCTTGTGTTCCTCTTCCTGGTGGATCAAATTGTGGAGATGGTACGTTCAAGCTCAAGATTGGAGCTAAAAAAAAAAAAGAGGAGGAGGATCTGAAAGAACAGAGTTATAGTTGACCCTGAGAACAGAATAGAGTTACTGGATGGCCGTAGTATGGGGAAATGGTAGATATAAGATACTTATTCCCATGACTTGCCTATGTAATATGGGAACTTGTGTGAAAGGATTTCCTTTCCATAAATAGAAAAAAGTGCTTCTGTTTCTTCTTTCTGTTGAAGAGGAATTATAGTCTTCGGTTATAAAGTTTATGCTAGAATACCATTCCTGGCAAATATTGTTTCATTTTATGCTAAGTAATTTTAGCCAATCCAGAACTGGAAGAAGAGAGGCTCTATCAGCCAGAAATCAGTCTTTCAAAGTTTATATCTAACTCACAATCTGGAGAGCTCCCATATTTAACATTAAAGCAATCTTGTAAAGCACAAGTTCCTCTATAATTTTCCAAAACCCTTGATTAGGACCAATTTAAAACATGGCAAACCATGAATGCTTTTGAGGCCTTCAGGACTTTTTCTCAGGCTAGATCTGAAGCAATGTAGAGTGGGAAAGGGAAAAAAAAGATATTTCAAATGCATACCATGTCAAGTCTTCTGCACTGATTTAAACAGCCAGTCCTACCTAGTAACATCTGAATATGTTGAGAATACCACATCTGGCATTTTCCACTTAAGACCTTTCTGGTGTTGCAGAACTGGAGTGTGGATGGCTGATATAAACCCTGTTTCTTATTGGAGAGCAAGAAACAATTTCCAGATTCTTCCTAAATTTCTGGTTACTATCCATTATCAGTTGTTTGTCAACATAGGGAGCAAGGCAGATGGGTTGGTTTTTTTTTTTTTTCAAGGTGGCATTTTTCCCCCACAGATTTGGCATAGAATTCCTATTGGCAAGAACTCAAACAAAGTAATGTGTAACAAAGTTGTTATCACCGGGTTGCATGTTGTCATTCTGAAACCAGCCTTGGCAATTATGCCGGCTTTTGCTTATAGAAGGCAGACCACAGGAGAGGGGAATATGAGATGTACACAACAGCTGGGAAGACCCACATCATGAAAGAGAGAAAGAGGGGGTGAGACAGTGTAGCTAATATTAAAAACATAACGTTACTGAAAAACACATTCCTCCAGCTTTTATTTTCTCTATGTCCATGCCTACCTGTTTCAGATTTGGACCAGATATTCAGATAGTCAACAGTTTGATCTAGTTGTGTTACAGACTTTCATTAAGGGATCTTTGAAATGCACAAATGAAGAGGACCATAATTCCTTCCACTGTTCCCTTGTCAGTCATCCATTCCAGCAAGAAGTTCTGTAGCTTTTCTTCGAGTAGGTATACAGTAGGTCATGAATTGGAGGCAGCATAAAACCATTCTTTGCTGATTTATTTATGTTATGCCCAAGCAAGACTAAATGTGCATATATGTACGAGCTATAGGACTTCATAGCACCCCCAGTTTCTTCTTTCCTGTGCCTGACCTCCTTGCATTGATGAAGAAAACTTGAAGTTAGTATCCTAGGATTTCAGATGAGATCCCTATTCAAGGATGGGATCTTGCTTTATCAAGCTCCTGAGTTAGCTGGCATTTTGCAGTATTTGTATCTAAATATGCATGAGTAAAGGGCCTTTCAGATCTCCTTACTCAAACTGGTGAGGTGAAAGATGGAAGAGACAGGATCCTGTCCTCTGCCATATGACACATTCTTAAATGTTTTACTTGAGAACTAAATAAAAACCTCCACTTTGGGAATATATGTTGTTCAATATTGTAGAACATTTGATTGAGTTTAAATTGTGCTAACAGGAACCCATTAAATTGAGAAAGACATATATTTAGTGTCACCAACAGTAGATTGTTTTTCAAACAATTAACTAGTATTTAATGAGATCTTGATGGGGTTCCATGGCCAAAACAACAACAACACAAAAAAACCCTTCATTTTCTGGGACATCCATAGCAAATTTTTTAAGATTCAAAAAAGACAGAGAGGGTAGAGATTCAGAAAGGATAGCAGAAAGGATATAGATTTTTCTTCTGCAAATATGCTACGGTTACCACTTTACAGATCAGAGGTTCTGGATTTTGTTTGGCTTTGTTTTGTTTTAACTAACAGGTTCCACAGCTTTGGGAAAAAAGGGGAAAACCCTGGATTTAATGTAAGAAGGAAGTCATTCATGTATTCAAATGTATGTGATATGGGAACCTCAGTTGTCCAGGAAGCTAATTTCTGCCTTCTTCCCCTCCTTATAATAGTCTATTGCTCCAAGAATGTTTCTGGATCTACCTTTGGGATATTATTTCTGTATAACTTTTCTATTAAAGGACTGAAGGGAAAGGGATGGAAGGCCTTATTTGTTTGCTACCTTCCTTCTGCCTGCAGCCTTGTTGAGGTCCATGGAGATTCTACTGGCTGCACCACTGGATTTCAGTTCCATGGTGTTCTGAGGGAGGAAACGCTTGATACCTTAAAATAGTTCTTACAGTTTAAAAAAAGGAGAAGGAAAACCTAACTCCCCCCTCCCCAAGACAGAAAACAGAAAGTTCTGGCTGTACCTAAATATAGGATACTGCCGCATCCATTCTACATCATTACCTTACCCACTATGGACCTCATTAACTGCAACTCCCTGCAAAATGCTCATGGCTGTCTTAAACAATTGAGCAACTTGCAAGAAAGCAGACATACACACACGCACACAGAGCCAGAACCAAATCAAATACATGTAAAATGAGAAATGCGTCATAGCGATAAAAACAACACTAGCTGAATTGTAAAATAATAATCAGCGGCACGGGGGATCTTAAATTGCATACATTCCAGTCAGTAGCAGAATTAAAATTATAAATCATAAACCACCCATAAAAAGTTAGCTGTGATTAAAGCAGCAGCAATATGGAAATTTTTACCAGCTTCTGAAGGAGGGGAGAGAGAGAGGGAGTCTGGGATGTTTCCAACACTTGTTTAGTATCACTGTCGAGAAACTGTGATCTCTTGAACCCATTAAGCCAACCCCACAAAGGAATAAGACAGACATTGGGGGGCTTTTGGAAACTAGTCTCTGCCTGGATTGATGGAATGCAGGGAAATCTGGTCGGAGAATGAGAAATATTCAGTGTTCCTCTCCACTCTTCCTCTTAAAACCTCTACCTCCTGCTTCCCAGGGAATTTAATTCAACCATACATTATAAACATGGCTGCTCCTTTAGGATATTACAACTTACCTGCTTGCATAGCACAAAGAAGCTTGAGCTGGTCTGTTGGCAACATCTTGCAAAGTCAAACTCTGGAGTGTTTTGGCACTTGTGGGGCAATGATGGGAAGCAATTAGAGGGAAGATTGCTAACTTTTCATTGACTTAACCATCTTGGTCTTTGTTGGAATCTTTATTGCTTCCCCCTCCCCCATCGTTTTCTTTTTCCTTTTCATTTTTTCTGTTCTCCTGTCAATCTGGTTGCAAGACAGGGTTGGCCTCTTTCTACTGCACTTGGCAGGAGAGGGCAGGCGGACAGCGGGATGATCCATATCGGTCAGGAAATTAACTTGCGTCAGTCTCCCTTGTGCTTGAGACAGCTGACGGCATCACTCTGCTGGTTTTTGACAGCTTTATGCTCCATCAGCTTTCGTCTGTTATAGACAGGAAGATGCAGCAATGTTGGGAAGACTGATGCTGAAAGAGCCTTCTAAGTGGTTGGGGGACTAAAAGCTGAGCAGGATGGAATTCTGTTTGAAGACTGGGTGGACCCCTTGACAGCACTGCATTTGGAAAGGTTGCAAAGTGGGGAATTAAGTCCAAAGCATTTCATAAGCAATGTTTCAATATCTTGATCGTAGAGACATCACAGAAAAGATTAGACTTGGATTTTTGCAAAAGGAGTTACGGGTAGTCCTCAGCTTACGACGACACTTGAGCCCCAAATCTCTGTTGCCAAGCGAGGCATTGGTTAAGTGAGTTTTGCCCCGTTTTGCGACTTTTCTTGCCGCAGTTGTTAAGTGAATCACTGCGGTTGTAAAGTCAGCAACACCGTTGTTAAGTGAATCTGGCTTCCCCCATTGACTTTGCTTGTCAGGAGGTTGCAAAAGATGGTCACATGACTCCAGGGCACTGCAATCGTTCATAGATATGAACCAGTTGCCAAGGGTCTGACTGTGGGTGTGCCGCAATGATCGTCAGTGTGAAAAATGGTCATAAGTCACTTTTTTTCAGTGATCTTGTAACTTTGAACGGTCAGTAAATGAACTGTTGTAAGTCGAGGACTACCTGTATTATGTTTACTAAGGAGTTCACAAAAAATATATTTATTTGAACAAGGCTTTAAAAATACTCCTCTATGAGAAATCTCTTTTGTGAGAAATCTGTTTTGTGCCCTCCAGCCCAAGAGTCTCTTCGATCACAATTGTTGAAAACTGGCACCATTATTTATCACCACGATAAGGTATGAAACATGTGGAAACAGTGGTACAAGCCTTTAAAATTGCCTCTTCTGTGGTTTGATAATCAAGGTAAAAAAAACAACACAAGTTACTTTAAAATTAAATTGGACCCTTGGTGACAGCATGAACATGTCTATGTAGTGGTTTTGGCCACAGTACAAAACTGGTGTGACATTACTTTCTTTCCAGATGTTTTTGACTTCCTGGGCTAGACTATGCTCAGAGATATCTGGTGGTCTCCTATCCAAGTATTAACCAGGTCTGACTTTGCTTAGCCCTCTGGGAAAAAAAAACACAACAGGCCGAAAATCCTAGCTTCTCCATAAGCATGACATGGCCCATTCCCGCCTGGACTACTGTAATGCTCTCTACATGGGGCTCCCCTTGAGGAGCACTCGGAGGCTCCAGTTGGTCCAGAATGCGGCCGCGCGGGCGGTGATGGGAGCGACTCGTCGCTCCCATGTAACGCCGCTGCTGCGCGAGCTGCACTGGCTGCCTGTGGCCTTCCGGGTGCGCTTCAAGGTGTTGATTATCATCTTCA
>NW_015386912.1:440010-442819 GCF_001527695.2 Protobothrops mucrosquamatus | reverse complement strand
TATTTCAGCAGGCAGGACTGGCCTAGGGGTATTTTAAAGGGGTTTTTAAATTAAATTTTTAGTAGAAGCGGCCAAATTTAAATAGTTATTTTTAATCTTTTTAAATTTTGTATTGTATTATATCATTGTTTTAAACTGGCTGTAAGCCGCCCTGAGTCCTCCGGGAGAAGGGCGGGGTATAAATTTAATAAAATCTAAAATCTAAAATCTAAATCATTCCACTTGGCCCTCACTCACTGCTGTTGTCACCCTCCCATAGGTTAAATATGGCTGCTGAGCACCCAAAAGTCATTCATTCCTTTTGTGGCTCAAGATATGCAAATCAGTGGAAATGGTGATTTGTTGTGATTGGTCGGTGCTTTTCCCCTGCCCTGCCTTTTTCCATGAAGGTTTTTCTTCCCCTCCCTAGCTGCTTTCCATATGGGAGTCCTGGCTTGGAGATGGGGGAGATTTGGGGAGTAAAGGGTTAATGCATGGAAATGATGGGTGGCAGTAAGCATTTGCCACCCCTGATCTCTCCTCCGAAAATGATCTTTTGTGGGCAGCAGACATCACAATGCCACTATTAGGAAAGGGAGATTCTCTTTCCAGCACCATAATGCCATCACCAGCACCCATCTGGAGACCGTGGTTCCCCTGAATGCTAGGCAAGAAAGAAGTTAATGGGTGTTGTTGTTGTTGTTTTAGTAACCAAATCTCCTAATGAAGAACATTTTCTCAGTAGCCTACTACACCTTTGAAACAGTTTGGACCTGGGATTCCAAAATGGGATATTCTGAGTTCTGAGAGTAGAAGTTTTGACACTTTAAAATTACCAAGGTTGAGAAACACTGCCGTATATTAATCCTTCTTGTGCATCATTTTTAAATAAATGGTGTTAGTCAGAGCAGAAGGAATTAGAAATCACAAAACCCTTGTATCTCTACGGTGGCATTGTTGCTCATCTCTTGATAGTGGTTTTTACAGATGTTGCTATTTCTATTTTACATGCTGCTTCTTTGGGGAACATTAAGATTTAGATATATATTTTTTTGGGGGGGATCTGGGAGGGGTACCCCTGTCCCTGCTTGGCCAAGGATGTACTGTAAATAAGCCAGTGGGAAATTAAAGGTTTGCTTGGGAGCAACTGTGCGTGCAAAGGTGAGAGAAAGAAGGGGATATCCTGTATTTGCAATGTGGAGGGTGCTAAAATGAGGTCAAGAAGTTTGTAGTTCAGCTCATTGTGGGAAGCCAACTGTAATCAGCACGATGTTTTAATGGGGTCATCGTGTGCAGATGTTGCAGCACAGGCACACAGAAATTGTGTGTTGTTTTAAGCACGTTGGGTGAATCTATCCGTTTGGCAGGCTGGTCAGGCTGAGTTGGCCACGAGAGCAAAAGAAATCATTTCCAATTATGTGCTACAGCTTTTAAAAACACACAGATGAGGAAGACATTTCCTTCTGAGCGGCGCCCACTTTGGGTCGAAACATTATCCAGACTCTTTCAGGGACCAGACATTGCGTACAAGGCCAGGTTTTGTATGATAAAACATGGGAGTCTTTAAAACTTTCAGACCTGACATCTATCTTTATCCCTCAAGAGAACTCTCTGTGCCCAATCATGCTCTCTTTCCCTTAAAAAGAAAATGAAAAGATAAGGATGCCTGTAGGCTCACAAATCCCACTATAGATGTGAACCAGTTGGGAGAATCAGTTTCAGGAGTGCAGAATGATGGCCACCTAGGCCTGGGTTGGGAAGATCTTTCTGGGATTTGCAGGGGATCAACAAGGATTTCTGACCCACAGCACCAAAAGTGTGTTCCCACACGTTGCATGACACTGTTGGAAAAAACAAGTATGGAAAGCCATGGGAAGGATAGGACATAGAAGTGAATGCTTCTACATATGGAGTGATTATTTATTTGTTACATATTGTCTAATCACAGGATTCCATGCAGTTTTCCTCCATAAGATATACGCTAAAAATAACCCAAGGAGCATCACCCAGAGCCAACATAATACTCCAAATAAAACTCATCATTAAAGCCACTGGTCCCCAACCTTTGTGGCTTGGGGGCTTGGTGGGGGGCAGGGGAATTGGGTCACGTGAGTGGTGGGCTGGCATGCAAACGCACAGCTCAACTTGCACAACTTGAGCTGCACGTGTGTATGTGCACATGCACGGGCCCACTGTTTGCACGGTCCAGTTGTGAATAGGCCATGGCCTGGTAGTGGGCTGCAACCCGGGGTTAAGGACCCCTGATCTAATCCTATAAAGCAAAACAGAAAACTAAAACCATAGCAAAAAGTGAGCCAACGCACCATTAGAGAGATAAATTCTGATTAAGAAAAAGGCTGAAGTCCTAGAACTCTATAGTTACATTCTTATAAGCAGCTTGAAAGGGGCTACAACAATAACAACAACAACAACAACAACAACAACAACATATTAATAATAATAATAATAATAATAATAATAATAATAATAATAATAATAATAATAATAATAATAATAATAATAATAATAATAATAAAGTTGGAAGGGACCTTGGAGGTCATCTAGTGCTCAGGCAGGAAACCCTATACCATTTCAGACAAATGGCTGTCCAGTCTCTTCTCAAAAACCTCTAGTGTTGGAGCATTCACCGCTTCTGGAGGCAGGTTGTTCCACTGGTTAATTGTTCTAACTGTCAGGAAGTTTCTCCTTAGTTCTAGGTTGCTTCTCTCCTTGATTAGTTTCCATCCGTTGCTTCTTGTCCTGCCTTCAGGCGCTTTGGAGAATAGCTTGACTCCCTCTTCTTTGTGGCAGCCCCTGAGATATTGGAACA